>NW_027371492.1:0-26721 GCF_046119375.1 Phyllobates terribilis
AATATTCATTGATTTTTGCCATTGAAAAACGTCCAGAAATGTTTGAAGCTACTGACTGAATGAAAGGAGCTGGCATCTCACTCTCTTTGAATCTTCTTTATCATGCTAGGATTAGCAGGAAAAAGCAAAAAATTTCAGAATTGCACCTTGCAATGTGGAGATATTACTGTTTGTGCATTTACAATATTCATTGATTTTTGCCATTGAAAAACATGTTTTTCATATACCAGAAATGTTTGAAGCTACTGACTGAATGAAAGGAGCTGGCATCTCACTCTGAATCTTCTTTATCATGCTAGGATTAGCAGGAAAAAGCAAACAATTTCAGAATTGCACCTTGCAATGTGGAGATATTACTGTTTGTGCATTTACAATATTCATTGATTTTTGCCATTGAAAAACATGTTTTTCATATACCAGAAATGTTTGAAGCTACTGACTGAATGAAAGGAGCTGGCATCTCACTCTCTTTGAATCTTCTTTATCATGCTAGGATTAACAGGAAAAAGCAAAAAATTTCAGAATTGCACCTTGCAATGTGGAGATATTACTGTTTGTGCATTTACAATATTCATTGATTTTTGCCATTGAAAAACATGTTTTTCATATACCAGAAATGTTTGAAGCTACTGACTGAATGAAAGGAGCTGGCATCTCACTCTCTTTGAATCTTCTTTATCATGCTAGGATTAACAGGAAAAAGCTAAAAATTTCAGAATTGCACCGTGCAATGTGGAGATATTACTGTTTGTGCATTTACAATATTCATTGATTTTTGCCATTGAAAAACATGTTTTTCATATACCAGAAATGTTTGAAGCTACTGACTGAATGAAAGGAGCTGGCATCTCACTCTCTTTGAATCTTCTTTATCATGCTAGGATTAACAGGAAAAAGCAAAAAATTTCAGAATTGCACCTTGCAATGTGGAGATATTACTGTTTGTGCATTTACAATATTCATTGATTTTTGCCATTGAAAAACGTCCAGAAATGTTTGAAGCTACTGACTGAATGAAAGGAGCTGGCATCTCACTCTCTTTGAATCTTCTTTATCATGCTAGGATTAGCAGGAAAAAGCAAAAAATTTCAGAATTGCACCGTGCAATGTGGAGATATTACTGTTTGTGCATTTACAATATTCATTGATTTTTGCCATTGAAAAACATGTTTTTCATATACCAGAAATGTTTGAAGCTACTGACTGATTGAAAGGAGCTGGCATCTCACTCTCTTTGAATCTTCTTTATCATGCTAGGATTAGCAGGAAAAAGCAAAAATTTCAGAATTGCACCTTGCAATGTGGAGATATTACTGTTTGTGCATTTACAATATTCATTGATTTTTGCCATTGAAAAACATGTTTTTCATATACCAGAAATGTTTGAAGCTACTGACTGAATGAAAGGAGCTGGCATCTCACTCTCTTTGAATCTTCTTTATCATGCTAGGATTAACAGGAAAAAGCAAAAAATTTCAGAATTGCACCTTGCAATGTGGAGATATTACTGTTTGTGCATTTACAATATTCATTGATTTTTGCCATTGAAAAACATGTTTTTCATATACCAGAAATGTTTGAAGCTACTGACTGAATGAAAGGAGCTGGCATATCACTCTCTTTGAATCTTCTTTATCATGCTAGGATTAACAGGAAAAAGCAAAAAATTTCAGAATTGCACCTTGCAATGTGGAGATATTACTGTTTGTGCATTTACAATATTCATTGATTTTTGCCATTGAAAAACGTCCAGAAATGTTTGAAGCTACTGACTGAATGAAAGGAGCTGGCATCTCACTCTCTTTGAATCTTCATCATGCTAGGATTAACAGGAAAAAGCTAAAAATTTCAGAATTGCACCGTGCAATGTGGAGATATTACTGTTTGTGCATTTACAATATTCATTGATTTTTGCCATTGAAAAACATGTTTTTCATATACCAGAAATGTTTGAAGCTACTGACTGAATGCAAGGAGCTGGCATCTCACTCTCTTTGAATCTTCTTTATCATGCTAGGATTAGCAGGAAAAAGCAAAAAATTTCAGAATTGCACCTTGCAATGTGGAGATATTACTGTTTGTGCATTTACAATATTCATTGATTTTTGCCATTGAAAAACATGTTTTTCATATACCAGAAATGTTTGAAGCTACTGACTGAATGAAAGGAGCTGGCATCTCACTCTCTTTGAATCTTCTTTATCATGCTAGGATTAACAGGAAAAAGCAAAAAATTTCAGAATTGCACCTTGCAATGTGGAGATATTACTGTTTGTGCATTTACAATATTCATTGATTTTTGCCATTGAAAAACATGTTTTTCATTTACCAGAAATGTTTGAAGCTACTGACTGAATGAAAGGAGCTGGCATCTCACTCTCTTTGAATCTTCTTTATCATGCTAGGATTAACAGGAAAAAGCTAAAAATTTCAGAATTGCACCGTGCAATGTGGAGATATTACTGTTTGTGCATTTACAATATTCATTGATTTTTGCCATTGAAAAACATGTTTTTCATATACCAGAAATGTTTGAAGCTACTGACTGAATGAAAGGAGCTGGCATCTCACTCTCTTTGAATCTTCTTTATCATGCTAGGATTAGCAGGAAAAAGCAAAAAATTTCAGAATTGCACCTTGCAATGTGGAGATATTACTGTTTGTGCATTTACAATATTCATTGATTTTTGCCATTGAAAAACATGTTTTTCATATACCAGAAATGTTTGAAGCTACTGACTGAATGAAAGGAGCTGGCATCTCACTCTCTTTGAATCTTCTTTATCATGCTAGGATTAACAGGAAAAAGCTAAAAATTTCAGAATTGCACCGTGCAATGTGGAGATATTACTGTTTGTGCATTTACAATATTCATTGATTTTTGCCATTGAAAAACATGTTTTTCATATACCAGAAATGTTTGAAGCTACTGACTGAATGAAAGGAGCTGGCATCTCACTCTCTTTGAATCTTCTTTATCATGCTAGGATTAGCAGGAAAAAGCAAAAAATTTCAGAATTGCACCTTGCAATGTGGAGATATTACTGTTTGTGCATTTACAATATTCATTGATTTATGCCATTGAAAAACATGTTTTTCATATACCAGAAATGTTTGAAGCTACTGACTGAATGAAAGGAGCTGGCATCTCACTCTCTTTGAATCTTCTTTATCATGCTAGGATTAACAGGAAAAAGCAAAAAATTTCAGAATTGCACCTTGCAATGTGGAGATATTACTGTTTGTGCATTTACAATATTCATTGATTTTTGCCATTGAAAAACATGTTTTTCATATACCAGAAATGTTTGAAGCTACTGACTGAATGAAAGGAGCTGGCATCTCACTCTCTTTGAATCTTCTTTATCATGCTAGGATTAACAGGAAAAAGCTAAAAATTTCAGAATTGCACCGTGCAATGTGGAGATATTACTGTTTGTGCATTTACAATATTCATTGATTTTTGCCATTGAAAAACATGTTTTTCATATACCAGAAATGTTTGAAGCTACTGACTGAATGAAAGGAGCTGGCATCTCACTCTCTTTGAATCTTCTTTATCATGCTAGGATTAGCAGGAAAAAGCAAAAAATTTCCGAATTGCACCTTGCAATGTGGAGATATTACTGTTTGTGCATTTACAATATTCATTGATTTTTGCCATTGAAAAACATGTTTTTCATATACCAGAAATGTTTGAAGCTACTGACTGAATGAAAGGAGCTGGCATCTCACTCTCTTTGAATCTTCTTTATCATGCTAGGATTAGCAGGATAAAGCAAAAAATTTCAGAATTGCACCTTGCAATGTGGAGATATTACTGTTTGTGCATTTACAATATTCATTGATTTTTGCCATTGAAAAACATGTTTTTCATATACCAGAAATGTTTGAAGCTACTGACTGAATGAAAGGAGCTGGCATCTCACTCTCTTTGAATCTTCTTTATCATGCTAGGATTAACAGGAAAAAGCAAAAAATTTCAGAATTGCACCTTGCAATGTGGAGATATTACTGTTTGTGCATTTACAATATTCATTGATTTTTGCCATTGAAAAACGTCCAGAAATGTTTGAAGCTACTGACTGAATGAAAGGAGCTGGCATCTCACTCTCTTTGAATCTTCTTTATCATGCTAGGATTAGCAGGAAAAAGCAAAAAATTTCAGAATTGCACCGTGCAATGTGGAGATATTACTGTTTGTGCATTTACAATATTCATTGATTTTTGCCATTGAAAAACATGTTTTTCATATACCAGAAATGTTTGAAGCTACTGACTGATTGAAAGGAGCTGGCATCTCACTCTCTTTGAATCTTCTTTATCATGCTAGGATTAGCAGGAAAAAGCAAAAAATTTCAGAATTGCACCTTGCAATGTGGAGATATTACTGTTTGTGCATTTACAATATTCATTGATTTTTGCCATTGAAAAACATGTTTTTCATATACCAGAAATGTTTGAAGCTACTGACTGAATGAAAGGAGCTGGCATCTCACTCTCTTTGAATCTTCTTTATCATGCTAGGATTAACAGGAAAAAGCAAAAAATTTCAGAATTGCACCTTGCAATGTGGAGATATTACTGTTTGTGCATTTACAATATTCATTGATTTTTGCCATTGAAAAACATGTTTTTCATATACCAGAAATGTTTGAAGCTACTGACTGAATGAAAGGAGCTGGCATATCACTCTCTTTGAATCTTCTTTATCATGCTAGGATTAACAGGAAAAAGCAAAAAATTTCAGAATTGCACCTTGCAATGTGGAGATATTACTGTTTGTGCATTTACAATATTCATTGATTTTTGCCATTGAAAAACGTCCAGAAATGTTTGAAGCTACTGACTGAATGAAAGGAGCTGGCATCTCACTCTCTTTGAATCTTCATCATGCTAGGATTAACAGGAAAAAGCTAAAAATTTCAGAATTGCACCGTGCAATGTGGAGATATTACTGTTTGTGCATTTACAATATTCATTGATTTTTGCCATTGAAAAACATGTTTTTCATATACCAGAAATGTTTGAAGCTACTGACTGAATGCAAGGAGCTGGCATCTCACTCTCTTTGAATCTTCTTTATCATGCTAGGATTAGCAGGAAAAAGCAAAAAATTTCAGAATTGCACCTTGCAATGTGGAGATATTACTGTTTGTGCATTTACAATATTTATTGATTTTTGCCATTGAAAAACATGTTTTTCATATACCAGAAATGTTTGAAGCTACTGACTGAATGAAAGGAGCTGGCATCTCACTCTCTTTGAATCTTCTTTATCATGCTAGGATTAACAGGAAAAAGCTAAAAATTTCAGAATTGCACCGTGCAATGTGGAGATATTACTGTTTGTGCATTTACAATATTCATTGATTTTTGCCATTGAAAAACATGTTTTTCATATACCAGAAATGTTTGAAGCTACTGACTGAATGAAAGGAGCTGGCATCTCACTCTCTTTGAATCTTCTTTATCATGCTAGGATTAACAGGAAAAAGCTAAAAATTTCAGAATTGCACCGTGCAATGTGGAGATATTACTGTTTGTGCATTTACAATATTCATTGATTTTTGCCATTGAAAAACATGTTTTTCATATACCAGAAATGTTTGAAGCTACTGACTGAATGAAAGGAGCTGGCATCTCACTCTCTTTGAATCTTCTTTATCATGCTAGGATTAACAGGAAAAAGCAAAAAATTTCAGAATTGCACCTTGCAATGTGGAGATATTACTGTTTGTGCATTTACAATATTCATTGATTTTTGCCATTGAAAAACGTCCAGAAATGTTTGAAGCTACTGACTGAATGAAAGGAGCTGGCATCTCACTCTCTTTGAATCTTCTTTATCATGCTAGGATTAGCAGGAAAAAGCAAAAAATTTCAGAATTGCACCGTGCAATGTGGAGATATTACTGTTTGTGCATTTACAATATTCATTGATTTTTGCCATTGAAAAACATGTTTTTCATATACCAGAAATGTTTGAAGCTACTGACTGAATGAAAGGAGCTGGCATCTCACTCTCTTTGAATCTTCTTTATCATGCTAGGATTAACAGGAAAAAGCTAAAAATTTCAGAATTGCACCGTGCAATGTGGAGATATTACTGTTTGTGCATTTACAATATTCATTGATTTTTGCCATTGAAAAACATGTTTTTCATATACCAGAAATGTTTGAAGCTACTGACTGAATGAAAGGAGCTGGCATCTCACTCTCTTTGAATCTTCTTTATCATGCTAGGATTAACAGGAAAAAGCTAAAAATTTCAGAATTGCACCGTGCAATGTGGAGATATTACTGTTTGTGCATTTACAATATTCATTGATTTTTGCCATTGAAAAACATGTTTTTCATATACCAGAAATGTTTGAAGCTACTGACTGAATGAAAGGAGCTGGCATCTCACTCTCTTTGAATCTTCTTTATCATGCTAGGATTAACAGGAAAAAGCAAAAAATTTCAGAATTGCACCTTGCAATGTGGAGATATTACTGTTTGTGCATTTACAATATTCATTGATTTTTGCCATTGAAAAACGTCCAGAAATGTTTGAAGCTACTGACTGAATGAAAGGAGCTGGCATCTCACTCTCTTTGAATCTTCTTTATCATGCTAGGATTAGCAGGAAAAAGCAAAAAATTTCAGAATTGCACCGTGCAATGTGGAGATATTACTGTTTGTGCATTTACAATATTCATTGATTTTTGCCATTGAAAAACATGTTTTTCATATACCAGAAATGTTTGAAGCTACTGACTGATTGAAAGGAGCTGGCATCTCACTCTCTTTGAATCTTCTTTATCATGCTAGGATTAGCAGGAAAAAGCAAAAAATTTCAGAATTGCACCTTGCAATGTGGAGATATTACTGTTTGTGCATTTACAATATTCATTGATTTTTGCCATTGAAAAACATGTTTTTCATATACCAGAAATGTTTGAAGCTACTGACTGAATGAAAGGAGCTGGCATCTCACTCTCTTTGAATCTTCTTTATCATGCTAGGATTAACAGGAAAAAGCAAAAAATTTCAGAATTGCACCTTGCAATGTGGAGATATTACTGTTTGTGCATTTACAATATTCATTGATTTTTGCCATTGAAAAACATGTTTTTCATATACCAGAAATGTTTGAAGCTACTGACTGAATGAAAGGAGCTGGCATATCACTCTCTTTGAATCTTCTTTATCATGCTAGGATTAACAGGAAAAAGCAAAAAATTTCAGAATTGCACCTTGCAATGTGGAGATATTACTGTTTGTGCATTTACAATATTCATTGATTTTTGCCATTGAAAAACGTCCAGAAATGTTTGAAGCTACTGACTGAATGAAAGGAGCTGGCATCTCACTCTCTTTGAATCTTCTTTATCATGCTAGGATTAACAGGAAAAAGCTAAAAATTTCAGAATTGCACCGTGCAATGTGGAGATATTACTGTTTGTGCATTTACAATATTCATTGATTTTTGCCATTGAAAAACATGTTTTTCATATACCAGAAATGTTTGAAGCTACTGACTGAATGCAAGGAGCTGGCATCTCACTCTCTTTGAATCTTCTTTATCATGCTAGGATTAGCAGGAAAAAGCAAAAAATTTCAGAATTGCACCTTGCAATGTGGAGATATTACTGTTTGTGCATTTACAATATTCATTGATTTTTGCCATTGAAAAACATGTTTTTCATATACCAGAAATGTTTGAAGCTACTGACTGAATGAAAGGAGCTGGCATCTCACTCTCTTTGAATCTTCTTTATCATGCTAGGATTAACAGGAAAAAGCAAAAAATTTCAGAATTGCACCTTGCAATGTGGAGATATTACTGTTTGTGCATTTACAATATTCATTGATTTTTGCCATTGAAAAACATGTTTTTCATATACCAGAAATGTTTGAAGCTACTGACTGAATGAAAGGAGCTGGCATCTCACTCTCTTTGAATCTTCTTTATCATGCTAGGATTAACAGGAAAAAGCAAAAAATTTCAGAATTGCACCTTGCAATGTGGAGATATTACTGTTTGTGCATTTACAATATTCATTGATTTTTGCCATTGAAAAACATGTTTTTCATATACCAGAAATGTTTGAAGCTACTGACTGAATGAAAGGAGCTGGCATCTCACTCTCTTTGAATCTTCTTTATCATGCTAGGATTAACAGGAAAAAGCTAAAAATTTCAGAATTGCACCGTGCAATGTGGAGATATTACTGTTTGTGCATTTACAATATTCATTGATTTTTGCCATTGAAAAACATGTTTTTCATATACCAGAAATGTTTGAAGCTACTGACTGAATGAAAGGAGCTGGCATCTCACTCTCTTTGAATCTTCTTTATCATGCTAGGATTAGCAGGAAAAAGCAAAAAATTTCAGAATTGCACCTTGCAATGTGGAGATATTACTGTTTGTGCATTTACAATATTCATTGATTTTTGCCATTGAAAAACATGTTTTTCATATACCAGAAATGTTTGAAGCTACTGACTGAATGAAAGGAGCTGGCATCTCACTCTCTTTGAATCTTCTTTATCATGCTAGGATTAACAGGAAAAAGCTAAAAATTTCAGAATTGCACCGTGCAATGTGGAGATATTACTGTTTGTGCATTTACAATATTCATTGATTTTTGCCATTGAAAAACATGTTTTTCATATACCAGAAATGTTTGAAGCTACTGACTGAATGAAAGGAGCTGGCATCTCACTCTCTTTGAATCTTCTTTATCATGCTAGGATTAGCAGGAAAAAGCAAAAAATTTCAGAATTGCACCTTGCAATGTGGAGATATTACTGTTTGTGCATTTACAATATTCATTGATTTTTGCCATTGAAAAACATGTTTTTCATATACCAGAAATGTTTGAAGCTACTGACTGAATGAAAGGAGCTGGCATCTCACTCTCTTTGAATCTTCTTTATCATGCTAGGATTAACAGGAAAAAGCTAAAAATTTCAGAATTGCACCGTGCAATGTGGAGATATTACTGTTTGTGCATTTACAATATTCATTGATTTTTGCCATTGAAAAACATGTTTTTCATATACCAGAAATGTTTGAAGCTACTGACTGAATGAAAGGAGCTGGCATCTCACTCTCTTTGAATCTTCTTTATCATGCTAGGATTAGCAGGAAAAAGCAAAAAATT
This sequence comes from Phyllobates terribilis, assembly GCF_046119375.1. Lineage (NCBI taxonomy): Eukaryota > Metazoa > Chordata > Amphibia > Anura > Dendrobatidae > Phyllobates > Phyllobates terribilis. Next base: position 9,158 of record NW_027371492.1, read on the forward strand.
TCAGAATTGCACCTTGCAATGTGGAGATATTACTGTTTGTGCATTTACAATATTCATTGATTTATGCCATTGAAAAACATGTTTTTCATATACCAGAAATGTTTGAAGCTACTGACTGAATGAAAGGAGCTGGCATCTCACTCTCTTTGAATCTTCTTTATCATGCTAGGATTAACAGGAAAAAGCAAAAAATTTCAGAATTGCACCTTGCAATGTGGAGATATTACTGTTTGTGCATTTACAATATTCATTGATTTTTGCCATTGAAAAACATGTTTTTCATATACCAGAAATGTTTGAAGCTACTGACTGAATGAAAGGAGCTGGCATCTCACTCTCTTTGAATCTTCTTTATCATGCTAGGATTAACAGGAAAAAGCTAAAAATTTCAGAATTGCACCGTGCAATGTGGAGATATTACTGTTTGTGCATTTACAATATTCATTGATTTTTGCCATTGAAAAACATGTTTTTCATATACCAGAAATGTTTGAAGCTACTGACTGAATGAAAGGAGCTGGCATCTCACTCTCTTTGAATCTTCTTTATCATGCTAGGATTAGCAGGAAAAAGCAAAAAATTTCCGAATTGCACCTTGCAATGTGGAGATATTACTGTTTGTGCATTTACAATATTCATTGATTTTTGCCATTGAAAAACATGTTTTTCATATACCAGAAATGTTTGAAGCTACTGACTGAATGAAAGGAGCTGGCATCTCACTCTCTTTGAATCTTCTTTATCATGCTAGGATTAGCAGGATAAAGCAAAAAATTTCAGAATTGCACCTTGCAATGTGGAGATATTACTGTTTGTGCATTTACAATATTCATTGATTTTTGCCATTGAAAAACATGTTTTTCATATACCAGAAATGTTTGAAGCTACTGACTGAATGAAAGGAGCTGGCATCTCACTCTCTTTGAATCTTCTTTATCATGCTAGGATTAACAGGAAAAAGGAAAAAATTTCAGAATTGCACCTTGCAATGTGGAGATATTACTGTTTGTGCATTTACAATATTCATTGATTTTTGCCATTGAAAAACGTCCAGAAATGTTTGAAGCTACTGACTGAATGAAAGGAGCTGGCATCTCACTCTCTTTGAATCTTCTTTATCATGCTAGGATTAGCAGGAAAAAGCAAAAAATTTCAGAATTGCACCGTGCAATGTGGAGATATTACTGTTTGTGCATTTACAATATTCATTGATTTTTGCCATTGAAAAACATGTTTTTCATATACCAGAAATGTTTGAAGCTACTGACTGATTGAAAGGAGCTGGCATCTCACTCTCTTTGAATCTTCTTTATCATGCTAGGATTAGCAGGAAAAAGCAAAAAATTTCAGAATTGCACCTTGCAATGTGGAGATATTACTGTTTGTGCATTTACAATATTCATTGATTTTTGCCATTGAAAAACATGTTTTTCATATACCAGAAATGTTTGAAGCTACTGACTGAATGAAAGGAGCTGGCATCTCACTCTCTTTGAATCTTCTTTATCATGCTAGGATTAACAGGAAAAAGCAAAAAATTTCAGAATTGCACCTTGCAATGTGGAGATATTACTGTTTGTGCATTTACAATATTCATTGATTTTTGCCATTGAAAAACATGTTTTTCATATACCAGAAATGTTTGAAGCTACTGACTGAATGAAAGGAGCTGGCATATCACTCTCTTTGAATCTTCTTTATCATGCTAGGATTAACAGGAAAAAGCAAAAAATTTCAGAATTGCACCTTGCAATGTGGAGATATTACTGTTTGTGCATTTACAATATTCATTGATTTTTGCCATTGAAAAACGTCCAGAAATGTTTGAAGCTACTGACTGAATGAAAGGAGCTGGCATCTCACTCTCTTTGAATCTTCTTTATCATGCTAGGATTAACAGGAAAAAGCTAAAAATTTCAGAATTGCACCGTGCAATGTGGAGATATTACTGTTTGTGCATTTACAATATTCATTGATTTTTGCCATTGAAAAACATGTTTTTCATATACCAGAAATGTTTGAAGCTACTGACTGAATGCAAGGAGCTGGCATCTCACTCTCTTTGAATCTTCTTTATCATGCTAGGATTAGCAGGAAAAAGCAAAAAATTTCAGAATTGCACCTTGCAATGTGGAGATATTACTGTTTGTGCATTTACAATATTTATTGATTTTTGCCATTGAAAAACATGTTTTTCATATACCAGAAATGTTTGAAGCTACTGACTGAATGAAAGGAGCTGGCATCTCACTCTCTTTGAATCTTCTTTATCATGCTAGGATTAACAGGAAAAAGCTAAAAATTTCAGAATTGCACCGTGCAATGTGGAGATATTACTGTTTGTGCATTTACAATATTCATTGATTTTTGCCATTGAAAAACATGTTTTTCATATACCAGAAATGTTTGAAGCTACTGACTGAATGAAAGGAGCTGGCATCTCACTCTCTTTGAATCTTCTTTATCATGCTAGGATTAACAGGAAAAAGCTAAAAATTTCAGAATTGCACCGTGCAATGTGGAGATATTACTGTTTGTGCATTTACAATATTCATTGATTTTTGCCATTGAAAAACATGTTTTTCATATACCAGAAATGTTTGAAGCTACTGACTGAATGAAAGGAGCTGGCATCTCACTCTCTTTGAATCTTCTTTATCATGCTAGGATTAGCAGGAAAAAGCAAAAAATTTCAGAATTGCACCTTGCAATGTGGAGATATTACTGTTTGTGCATTTACAATATTCATTGATTTTTGCCATTGAAAAACGTCCAGAAATGTTTGAAGCTACTGACTGAATGAAAGGAGCTGGCATCTCACTCTCTTTGAATCTTCTTTATCATGCTAGGATTAGCAGGAAAAAGCAAAAAATTTCAGAATTGCACCTTGCAATGTGGAGATATTACTGTTTGTGCATTTACAATATTCATTGATTTTTGCCATTGAAAAACATGTTTTTCATATACCAGAAATGTTTGAAGCTACTGACTGAATGAAAGGAGCTGGCATCTCACTCTGAATCTTCTTTATCATGCTAGGATTAGCAGGAAAAAGCAAACAATTTCAGAATTGCACCTTGCAATGTGGAGATATTACTGTTTGTGCATTTACAATATTCATTGATTTTTGCCATTGAAAAACATGTTTTTCATATACCAGAAATGTTTGAAGCTACTGACTGAATGAAAGGAGCTGGCATCTCACTCTCTTTGAATCTTCTTTATCATGCTAGGATTAACAGGAAAAAGCTAAAAATTTCAGAATTGCACCGTGCAATGTGGAGATATTACTGTTTGTGCATTTACAATATTCATTGATTTTTGCCATTGAAAAACATGTTTTTCATATACCAGAAATGTTTGAAGCTACTGACTGAATGAAATGAGCTGGCATCTCACTCTCTTTGAATCTTCTTTATCATGCTAGGATTAGCAGGATAAAGCAAAAAATTTCAGAATTGCACCTTGCAATGTGGAGATATTACTGTTTGTGCATTTACAATATTCATTGATTTTTGCCATTGAAAAACATGTTTTTCATATACCAGAAATGTTTGAAGCTACTGACTGAATGAAAGGAGCTGGCATCTCACTCTCTTTGAATCTTCTTTATCATGCTAGGATTAACAGGAAAAAGCAAAAAATTTCAGAATTGCACCTTGCAATGTGGAGATATTACTGTTTGTGCATTTACAATATTCATTGATTTTTGCCATTGAAAAACGTCCAGAAATGTTTGAAGCTACTGACTGAATGAAAGGAGCTGGCATCTCACTCTCTTTGAATCTTCTTTATCATGCTAGGATTAGCAGGAAAAAGCAAAAAATTTCAGAATTGCACCGTGCAATGTGGAGATATTACTGTTTGTGCATTTACAATATTCATTGATTTTTGCCATTGAAAAACATGTTTTTCATATACCAGAAATGTTTGAAGCTACTGACTGATTGAAAGGAGCTGGCATCTCACTCTCTTTGAATCTTCTTTATCATGCTAGGATTAGCAGGAAAAAGCAAAAAATTTCAGAATTGCACCTTGCAATGTGGAGATATTACTGTTTGTGCATTTACAATATTCATTGATTTTTGCCATTGAAAAACGTTTTTCATATACCAGAAATGTTTGAAGCTACTGACTGAATGAAAGGAGCTGGCATCTCACTCTGAATCTTCTTTATCATGCTAGGATTAGCAGGAAAAAGCAAACAATTTCAGAATTGCACCTTGCAATGTGGAGATATTACTGTTTGTGCATTTACAATATTCATTGATTTTTGCCATTGAAAAACATGTTTTTCATATACCAGAAATGTTTGAAGCTACTGACTGAATGAAAGGAGCTGGCATCTCACTCTCTTTGAATCTTCTTTATCATGCTAGGATTAACAGGAAAAAGCTAAAAATTTCAGAATTGCACCGTGCAATGTGGAGATATTACTGTTTGTGCATTTACAATATTCATTGATTTTTGCCGTTGAAAAACATGTTTTTCATATACCAGAAATGTTTGAAGCTACTGACTGATTGAAAGGAGCTGGCATCTCACTCTGAATCTTCTTTATCATGCTAGGATTAGCAGGAAAAAGCAAAAAATTTCAGAATTGCACCTTGCAATGTGGAGATATTACTGTTTGTGCATTTACAATATTCATTGATTTTTGCCATTGAAAAACATGTTTTTCATATACCAGAAATGTTTGAAGCTACTGACTGAATGAAAGGAGCTGGCATCTCACTCTCTTTGAATCTTCTTTATCATGCTAGGATTAACAGGAAAAAGCAAAAAATTTCAGAATTGCACCTTGCAATGTGGAGATATTACTGTTTGTGCATTTACAATATTCATTGATTTTTGCCATTGAAAAACATGTTTTTCATATACCAGAAATGTTTGAAGCTACTGACTGAATGAAAGGAGCTGGCATCTCACTCTCTTTGAATCTTCTTTATCATGCTAGGATTAACAGGAAAAAGCAAAAAATTTCAGAATTGCACCTTGCAATGTGGAGATATTACTGTTTGTGCATTTACAATATTCATTGATTTTTGCCATTGAAAAACATGTTTTTCATATACCAGAAATGTTTGAAGCTACTGACTGAATGAAAGGAGCTGGCATCTCACTCTCTTTGAATCTTCTTTATCATGCTAGGATTAACAGGAAAAAGCTAAAAATTTCAGAATTGCACCGTGCAATGTGGAGATATTACTGTTTGTGCATTTACAATATTCATTGATTTTTGCCATTGAAAAACATGTTTTTCATATACCAGAAATGTTTGAAGCTACTGACTGAATGAAAGGAGCTGGCATCTCACTCTCTTTGAATCTTCTTTATCATGCTAGGATTAGCAGGAAAAAGCAAAACATTTCAGAATTGCACCTTGCAATGTGGAGATATTACTGTTTGTGCATTTACAATATTCATTGATTTTTGCCATTGAAAAACATGTTTTTCATATACCAGAAATGTTTGAAGCTACTGACTGAATGAAAGGAGCTGGCATCTCACTCTCTTTGAATCTTCTTTATCATGCTAGGATTAACAGGAAAAAGCTAAAAATTTCAGAATTGCACCGTGCAATGTGGAGATATTACTGTTTGTGCATTTACAATATTCATTGATTTTTGCCATTGAAAAACATGTTTTTCATATACCAGAAATGTTTGAAGCTACTGACTGAATGAAAGGAGCTGGCATCTCACTCTCTTTGAATCTTATCATGCTAGGATTAGCAGGAAAAAGCAAAAAATTTCAGAATTGCACCTTGCAATGTGGAGATATTACTGTTTGTGCATTTACAATATTCATTGATTTATGCCATTGAAAAACATGTTTTTCATATACCAGAAATGTTTGAAGCTACTGACTGAATGAAAGGAGCTGGCATCTCACTCTCTTTGAATCTTCTTTATCATGCTAGGATTAACAGGAAAAAGCTAAAAATTTCAGAATTGCACCGTGCAATGTGGAGATATTACTGTTTGTGCATTTACAATATTCATTGATTTTTGCCATTGAAAAACATGTTTTTCATATACCAGAAATGTTTGAAGCTACTGACTGAATGAAAGGAGCTGGCATCTCACTCTCTTTGAATCTTCTTTATCATGCTAGGATTAGCAGGAAAAAGCAAAAAATTTCAGAATTGCACCTTGCAATGTGGAGATATTACTGTTTGTGCATTTACAATATTCATTGATTTTTGCCATTGAAAAACATGTTTTTCATATACCAGAAATGTTTGAAGCTACTGACTGAATGAAAGGAGCTGGCATCTCACTCTCTTTGAATCTTCTTTATCATGCTAGGATTAACAGGAAAAAGCTAAAAATTTCAGAATTGCACCGTGCAATGTGGAGATATTACTGTTTGTGCATTTACAATATTCATTGATTTTTGCCATTGAAAAACATGTTTTTCATATACCAGAAATGTTTGAAGCTACTGACTGAATGAAAGGAGCTGGCATCTCACTCTCTTTGAATCTTCTTTATCATGCTAGGATTAGCAGGAAAAAGCAAAAAATTTCAGAATTGCACCTTGCAATGTGGAGATATTACTGTTTGTGCATTTACAATATTCATTGATTTTTGCCATTGAAAAACATGTTTTTCATATACCAGAAATGTTTGAAGCTACTGACTGAATGAAAGGAGCTGGCATCTCACTCTCTTTGAATCTTCTTTATCATGCTAGGATTAACAGGAAAAAGCAAAAAATTTCAGAATTGCACCTTGCAATGTGGAGATATTACTGTTTGTGCATTTACAATATTCATTGATTTTTGCCATTGAAAAACATGTTTTTCATATACCAGAAATGTTTGAAGCTACTGACTGAATGAAAGGAGCTGGCATCTCACTCTCTTTGAATCTTCTTTATCATGCTAGGATTAACAGGAAAAAGCTAAAAATTTCAGAATTGCACCGTGCAATGTGGAGATATTACTGTTTGTGCATTTACAATATTCATTGATTTTTGCCATTGAAAAACATGTTTTTCATATACCAGAAATGTTTGAAGCTACTGACTGAATGAAAGGAGCTGGCATCTCACTCTCTTTGAATCTTCTTTATCATGCTAGGATTAGCAGGAAAAAGCAAAAAATTTCAGAATTGCACCTTGCAATGTGGAGATATTACTGTTTGTGCATTTACAATATTCATTGATTTTTGCCATTGAAAAACATGTTTTTCATATACCAGAAATGTTTGAAGCTACTGACTGAATGAAAGGAGCTGGCATCTCACTCTCTTTGAATCTTCTTTATCATGCTAGGATTAGCAGGAAAAAGCAAAAAATTTCAGAATTGCACCTTGCAATGTGGAGATATTACTGTTTGTGCATTTACAATATTCATTGATTTTTGCCATTGAAAAACATGTTTTTCATATACCAGAAATGTTTGAAGCTACTGACTGAATGAAAGGAGCTGGCATCTCACTCTGAATCTTCTTTATCATGCTAGGATTAGCAGGAAAAAGCAAACAATTTCAGAATTGCACCTTGCAATGTGGAGATATTACTGTTTGTGCATTTACAATATTCATTGATTTTTGCCATTGAAAAACATGTTTTTCATATACCAGAAATGTTTGAAGCTACTGACTGAATGAAAGGAGCTGGCATCTCACTCTCTTTGAATCTTCTTTATCATGCTAGGATTAACAGGAAAAAGCTAAAAATTTCAGAATTGCACCGTGCAATGTGGAGATATTACTGTTTGTGCATTTACAATATTCATTGATTTTTGCCATTGAAAAACATGTTTTTCATATACCAGAAATGTTTGAAGCTACTGACTGAATGAAAGGAGCTGGCATCTCACTCTCTTTGAATCTTCTTTATCATGCTAGGATTAGCAGGATAAAGCAAAAAATTTCAGAATTGCACCTTGCAATGTGGAGATATTACTGTTTGTGCATTTACAATATTCATTGATTTTTGCCATTGAAAAACATGTTTTTCATATACCAGAAATGTTTGAAGCTACTGACTGAATGAAAGGAGCTGGCATCTCACTCTCTTTGAATCTTCTTTATCATGCTAGGATTAACAGGAAAAAGCAAAAAATTTCAGAATTGCACCTTGCAATGTGGAGATATTACTGTTTGTGCATTTACAATATTCATTGATTTTTGCCATTGAAAAACGTCCAGAAATGTTTGAAGCTACTGACTGAATGAAAGGAGCTGGCATCTCACTCTCTTTGAATCTTCTTTATCATGCTAGGATTAGCAGGAAAAAGCAAAAAATTTCAGAATTGCACCGTGCAATGTGGAGATATTACTGTTTGTGCATTTACAATATTCATTGATTTTTGCCATTGAAAAACATGTTTTTCATATACCAGAAATGTTTGAAGCTACTGACTGATTGAAAGGAGCTGGCATCTCACTCTCTTTGAATCTTCTTTATCATGCTAGGATTAGCAGGAAAAAGCAAAAAATTTCAGAATTGCACCTTGCAATGTGGAGATATTACTGTTTGTGCATTTACAATATTCATTGATTTTTGCCATTGAAAAACGTTTTTCATATACCAGAAATGTTTGAAGCTACTGACTGAATGAAAGGAGCTGGCATCTCACTCTGAATCTTCTTTATCATGCTAGGATTAGCAGGAAAAAGCAAACAATTTCAGAATTGCACCTTGCAATGTGGAGATATTACTGTTTGTGCATTTACAATATTCATTGATTTTTGCCATTGAAAAACATGTTTTTCATATACCAGAAATGTTTGAAGCTACTGACTGAATGAAAGGAGCTGGCATCTCACTCTCTGAATCTTCTTTATCATGCTAGGATTAACAGGAAAAAGCTAAAAATTTCAGAATTGCACCGTGCAATGTGGAGATATTACTGTTTGTGCATTTACAATATTCATTGATTTTTGCCGTTGAAAAACATGTTTTTCATATACCAGAAATGTTTGAAGCTACTGACTGATTGAAAGGAGCTGGCATCTCACTCTGAATCTTCTTTATCATGCTAGGATTAGCAGGAAAAAGCAAAAAATTTCAGAATTGCACCTTGCAATGTGGAGATATTACTGTTTGTGCATTTACAATATTCATTGATTTTTGCCATTGAAAAACATGTTTTTCATATACCAGAAATGTTTGAAGCTACTGACTGAATGAAAGGAGCTGGCATCTCACTCTCTTTGAATCTTCTTTATCATGCTAGGATTAACAGGAAAAAGCAAAAAATTTCAGAATTGCACCTTGCAATGTGGAGATATTACTGTTTGTGCATTTACAATATTCATTGATTTTTGCCATTGAAAAACATGTTTTTCATATACCAGAAATGTTTGAAGCTACTGACTGAATGAAAGGAGCTGGCATCTCACTCTCTTTGAATCTTCTTTATCATGCTAGGATTAACAGGAAAAAGCAAAAAATTTCAGAATTGCACCTTGCAATGTGGAGATATTACTGTTTGTGCATTTACAATATTCATTGATTTTTGCCATTGAAAAACATGTTTTTCATATACCAGAAATGTTTGAAGCTACTGACTGAATGAAAGGAGCTGGCATCTCACTCTCTTTGAATCTTCTTTATCATGCTAGGATTAACAGGAAAAAGCTAAAAATTTCAGAATTGCACCGTGCAATGTGGAGATATTACTGTTTGTGCATTTACAATATTCATTGATTTTTGCCATTGAAAAACATGTTTTTCATATACCAGAAATGTTTGAAGCTACTGACTGAATGAAAGGAGCTGGCATCTCACTCTCTTTGAATCTTCTTTATCATGCTAGGATTAGCAGGAAAAAGCAAAAAATTTCAGAATTGCACCTTGCAATGTGGAGATATTACTGTTTGTGCATTTACAATATTCATTGATTTTTGCCATTGAAAAACATGTTTTTCATATACCAGAAATGTTTGAAGCTACTGACTGAATGAAAGGAGCTGGCATCTCACTCTCTTTGAATCTTCTTTATCATGCTAGGATTAACAGGAAAAAGCTAAAAATTTCAGAATTGCACCGTGCAATGTGGAGATATTACTGTTTGTGCATTTACAATATTCATTGATTTTTGCCATTGAAAAACATGTTTTTCATATACCAGAAATGTTTGAAGCTACTGACTGAATGAAAGGAGCTGGCATCTCACTCTCTTTGAATCTTATCATGCTAGGATTAGCAGGAAAAAGCAAAAAATTTCAGAATTGCACCTTGCAATGTGGAGATATTACTGTTTGTGCATTTACAATATTCATTGATTTATGCCATTGAAAAACATGTTTTTCATATACCAGAAATGTTTGAAGCTACTGACTGAATGAAAGGAGCTGGCATCTCACTCTCTTTGAATCTTCTTTATCATGCTAGGATTAACAGGAAAAAGCAAAAAATTTCAGAATTGCACCTTGCAATGTGGAGATATTACTGTTTGTGCATTTACAATATTCATTGATTTTTGCCATTGAAAAACATGTTTTTCATATACCAGAAATGTTTGAAGCTACTGACTGAATGAAAGGAGCTGGCATCTCACTCTCTTTGAATCTTCTTTATCATGCTAGGATTAACAGGAAAAAGCTAAAAATTTCAGAATTGCACCGTGCAATGTGGAGATATTACTGTTTGTGCATTTACAATATTCATTGATTTTTGCCATTGAAAAACATGTTTTTCATATACCAGAAATGTTTGAAGCTACTGACTGAATGAAAGGAGCTGGCATCTCACTCTCTTTGAATCTTCTTTATCATGCTAGGATTAGCAGGAAAAAGCAAAAAATTTCAGAATTGCACCTTGCAATGTGGAGATATTACTGTTTGTGCATTTACAATATTCATTGATTTTTGCCATTGAAAAACATGTTTTTCATATACCAGAAATGTTTGAAGCTACTGACTGAATGAAAGGAGCTGGCATCTCACTCTCTTTGAATCTTCTTTATCATGCTAGGATTAACAGGAAAAAGCAAAAAATTTCAGAATTGCACCTTGAAATGTGGAGATATTACTGTTTGTGCATTTACAATATTCATTGATTTTTGCCATTGAAAAACATGTTTTTCATATACCAGAAATGTTTGAAGCTACTGACTGAATGAAAGGAGCTGGCATCTCACTCTCTTTGAATCTTCTTTATCATGCTAGGATTAACAGGAAAAAGCTAAAAATTTCAGAATTGCACCGTGCAATGTGGAGATATTACTGTTTGTGCATTTACAATATTCATTGATTTTTGCCATTGAAAAACATGTTTTTCATATACCAGAAATGTTTGAAGCTACTGACTGAATGAAAGGAGCTGGCATCTCACTCTCTTTGAATCTTCTTTATCATGCTAGGATTAGCAGGAAAAAGCAAAAAATTTCAGAATTGCACCTTGCAATGTGGAGATATTACTGTTTGTGCATTTACAATATTCATTGATTTTTGCCATTGAAAAACATGTTTTTCATATACCAGAAATGTTTGAAGCTACTGACTGAATGAAAGGAGCTGGCATCTCACTCTCTTTGAATCTTCTTTATCATGCTAGGATTAACAGGAAAAAGCTAAAAATTTCAGAATTGCACCGTGCAATGTGGAGATATTACTGTTTGTGCATTTACAATATTCATTGATTTTTGCCATTGAAAAACATGTTTTTCATATACCAGAAATGTTTGAAGCTACTGACTGAATGAAAGGAGCTGGCATCTCACTCTCTTTGAATCTTCTTTATCATGCTAGGATTAGCAGGAAAAAGCAAAAAATTTCAGAATTGCACCTTGCAATGTGGAGATATTACTGTTTGTGCATTTACAATATTCATTGATTTTTGCCATTGAAAAACATGTTTTTCATATACCAGAAATGTTTGAAGCTACTGACTGAATGAAAGGAGCTGGCATCTCACTCTCTTTGAATCTTCTTTATCATGCTAGGATTAACAGGAAAAAGCAAAAAATTTCAGAATTGCACCTTGCAATGTGGAGATATTACTGTTTGTGCATTTACAATATTCATTGATTTTTGCCATTGAAAAACATGTTTTTCATATACCAGAAATGTTTGAAGCTACTGACTGAATGAAAGGAGCTGGCATCTCACTCTCTTTGAATCTTCTTTATCATGCTAGGATTAACAGGAAAAAGCTAAAAATTTCAGAATTGCACCGTGCAATGTGGAGATATTACTGTTTGTGCATTTACAATATTCATTGATTTTTGCCATTGAAAAACATGTTTTTCATATACCAGAAATGTTTGAAGCTACTGACTGAATGAAAGGAGCTGGCATCTCACTCTCTTTGAATCTTCTTTATCATGCTAGGATTAGCAGGAAAAAGCAAAAAATTTCAGAATTGCACCTTGCAATGTGGAGATATTACTGTTTGTGCATTTACAATATTCATTGATTTTTGCCATTGAAAAACATGTTTTTCATATACCAGAAATGTTTGAAGCTACTGACTGAATGAAAGGAGCTGGCATCTCACTCTCTTTGAATCTTCTTTATCATGCTAGGATTAACAGGAAAAAGCTAAAAATTTCAGAATTGCACCGTGCAATGTGGAGATATTACTGTTTGTGCATTTACAATATTCATTGATTTTTGCCATTGAAAAACATGTTTTTCATATACCAGAAATGTTTGAAGCTACTGACTGAATGAAAGGAGCTGGCATCTCACTCTCTTTGAATCTTCTTTATCATGCTAGGATTAACAGGAAAAAGCAAAAAATTTCAGAATTGCACCTTGCAATGTGGAGATATTACTGTTTGTGCATTTACAATATTCATTGATTTTTGCCATTGAAAAACGTTTTTCATATACCAGAAATGTTTGAAGCTACTGACTGAATGAAAGGAGCTGGCATCTCACTCTCTTTGAATCTTCTTTATCATGCTAGGATTAACAGGAAAAAGCTAAAAATTTCAGAATTGCACCTTGCAATGCGGAGAAATTACTGTTTGTGCATTTACAATATTCATTGATTTTTGCCATTGAAAAACATCATGTTATTCATATACCAGAAATGTTTGAAGCTACTGACTGAATGAAAGGAGCTGGCATCTCACTCTCTTTGAATCTTCTTTATCATGCTAAGAGGAGCAGGAAAAAGCAAAAAATTTCAGAATTGCACCTTGCAATGTGGAGAAATTACTGTTTGTGCATTTACAATATTCATTGATTTTTGCCATTGAAAAACATGTTTTTCATATACCAGAAATGTTTGAAGCTACTGACTGAATGAAAGGAGCTGGCATCTCACTCTCTTAAAAATTTCAGAATTGCACCGTGCAATGTGGAGATATTACTGTTTGTGCATTTACAATATTCATTGATTTTTGCCATTGAAAAACATGTTTTTCATATACCAGAAATGTTTGAAGCTACTGACTGAATGAAAGGAGCTGGCATCTCACTCTCTTTGAATCTTCTTTATCATGCTAGGATTAGCAGGAAAAAGCAAAAAATTTCAGAATTGCACCTTGCAATGTGGAGATATTACTGTTTGTGCATTTACAATATTCATTGATTTTTGCCATTGAAAAACATGTTTTTCATATACCAGAAATGTTTGAAGCTACTGACTGAATGAAAGGAGCTGGCATCTCACTCTCTTTGAATCTTTATCATGCTAGGATTAACAGGAAAAAGCAAAAAATTTCAGAATTGCACCTTGCAATGTGGAGATATTACTGTTTGTGCATTTACAATATTCATTGATTTTTGCCATTGAAAAACATGTTTTTCATATACCAGAAATGTTTGAAGCTACTGACTGAATGAAAGGAGCTGGCATCTCACTCTCTTTGAATCTTCTTTATCATGCTAGGATTAACAGGAAAAAGCTAAAAATTTCAGAATTGCACCGTGCAATGTGGAGATATTACTGTTTGTGCATTTACAATATTCATTGATTTTTGCCATTGAAAAACATGTTTTTCATATACCAGAAATGTTTGAAGCTACTGACTGAATGAAAGGAGCTGGCATCTCACTCTCTTTGAATCTTCTTTATCATGCTAGGATTAGCAGGAAAAAGCAAAAAATTTCAGAATTGCACCTTGCAATGTGGAGATATTACTGTTTGTGCATTTACAATATTCATTGATTTTTGCCATTGAAAAACATGTTTTTCATATACCAGAAATGTTTGAAGCTACTGACTGAATGAAAGGAGCTGGCATCTCACTCTCTTTGAATCTTCTTTATCATGCTAGGATTAGCAGGAAAAAGCAAAAAATTTCAGAATTGCACCTTGCAATGTGGAGATATTACTGTTTGTGCATTTACAATATTCATTGATTTTTGCCATTGAAAAACGTCCAGAAATGTTTGAAGCTACTGACTGAATGAAAGGAGCTGGCATCTCACTCTCTTTGAATCTTCTTTATCATGCTAGGATTAACAGGAAAAAGCAAAAAATTTCAGAATTGCACCTTGCAATGTGGAGATATTACTGTTTGTGCATTTACAATATTCATTGATTTTTGCCATTGAAAAACATGTTTTTCATATACCAGAAATGTTTGAAGCTACTGACTGAATGAAAGGAGCTGGCATCTCACTCTCTTTGAATCTTCTTTATCATGCTAGGATTAACAGGAAAAAGCAAAAAATTTCAGAATTGCACCTTGCAATGTGGAGATATTACTGTTTGTGCATTTACAATATTCATTGATTTTTGCCATTGAAAAACATGTTTTTCATATACCAGAAATGTTTGAAGCTACTGACTGAATGAAAGGAGCTGGCATCTCACTCTCTTTGAATCTTCTTTATCATGCTAGGATTAACAGGAAAAAGCTAAAAATTTCAGAATTGCACCGTGCAATGTGGAGATATTACTGTTTGTGCATTTACAATATTCATTGATTTTTGCCATTGAAAAACATGTTTTTCATATACCAGAAATGTTTGAAGCTACTGACTGAATGAAAGGAGCTGGCATCTCACTCTCTTTGAATCTTCTTTATCATGCTAGGATTAGCAGGAAAAAGCAAAAAATTTCAGAATTGCACCTTGCAATGTGGAGATATTACTGTTTGTGCATTTACAATATTCATTGATTTTTGCCATTGAAAAACATGTTTTTCATATACCAGAAATGTTTGAAGCTACTGACTGAATGAAAGGAGCTGGCATCTCACTCTCTTTGAATCTTCTTTATCATGCTAGGATTAACAGGAAAAAGCTAAAAATTTCAGAATTGCACCGTGCAATGTGGAGATATTACTGTTTGTGCATTTACAATATTCATTGATTTTTGCCATTGAAAAACATGTTTTTCATATACCAGAAATGTTTGAAGCTACTGACTGAATGAAAGGAGCTGGCATCTCACTCTCTTTGAATCTTCTTTATCATGCTAGGATTAACAGGAAAAAGCAAAAAATTTCAGAATTGCACCTTGCAATGTGGAGATATTACTGTTTGTGCATTTACAATATTCATTGATTTTTGCCATTGAAAAACGTTTTTCATATACCAGAAATGTTTGAAGCTACTGACTGAATGAAAGGAGCTGGCATCTCACTCTCTTTGAATCTTCTTTATCATGCTAGGATTAACAGGAAAAAGCTAAAAATTTCAGAATTGCACCTTGCAATGCGGAGAAATTACTGTTTGTGCATTTACAATATTCATTGATTTTTGCCATTGAAAAACATCATGTTATTCATATACCAGAAATGTTTGAAGCTACTGACTGAATGAAAGGAGCTGGCATCTCACTCTCTTTGAATCTTCTTTATCATGCTAAGAGGAGCAGGAAAAAGCAAAAAATTTCAGAATTGCACCTTGCAATGTGGAGAAATTACTGTTTGTGCATTTACAATATTCATTGATTTTTGCCATTGAAAAACATGTTTTTCATATACCAGAAATGTTTGAAGCTACTGACTGAATGAAAGGAGCTGGCATCTCACTCTCTTAAAAATTTCAGAATTGCACCGTGCAATGTGGAGATATTACTGTTTGTGCATTTACAATATTCATTGATTTTTGCCATTGAAAAACATGTTTTTCATATACCAGAAATGTTTGAAGCTACTGACTGAATGAAAGGAGCTGGCATCTCACTCTCTTTGAATCTTCTTTATCATGCTAGGATTAGCAGGAAAAAGCAAAAAATTTCAGAATTGCACCTTGCAATGTGGAGATATTACTGTTTGTGCATTTACAATATTCATTGATTTTTGCCATTGAAAAACATGTTTTTCATATACCAGAAATGTTTGAAGCTACTGACTGAATGAAAGGAGCTGGCATCTCACTCTCTTTGAATCTTTATCATGCTAGGATTAACAGGAAAAAGCAAAAAATTTCAGAATTGCACCTTGCAATGTGGAGATATTACTGTTTGTGCATTTACAATATTCATTGATTTTTGCCATTGAAAAACATGTTTTTCATATACCAGAAATGTTTGAAGCTACTGACTGAATGAAAGGAGCTGGCATCTCACTCTCTTTGAATCTTCTTTATCATGCTAGGATTAACAGGAAAAAGCTAAAAAATTTCAGAATTGCACCGTGCAATGTGGAGATATTACTGTTTGTGCATTTACAATATTCATTGATTTTTGCCATTGAAAAACATGTTTTTCATATACCAGAAATGTTTGAAGCTACTGACTGAATGAAAGGAGCTGGCATCTCACTCTCTTTGAATCTTCTTTATCATGCTAGGATTAGCAGGAAAAAGCAAAAAATTTCAGAATTGCACCTTGCAATGTGGAGATATTACTGTTTGTGCATTTACAATATTCATTGATTTTTGCCATTGAAAAACATGTTTTTCATATACCAGAAATGTTTGAAGCTACTGACTTGAATGAAAGGAGCTGGCATCTCACTCTCTTTGAATCTTCTTTATCATGCTAGGATTAGCAGGAAAAAGCAAAAAATTTCAGAATTGCACCTTGCAATGTGGAGATATTACTGTTTGTGCATTTACAATATTCATTGATTTTTGCCATTGAAAAACGTCCAGAAATGTTTGAAGCTACTGACTGAATGAAAGGAGCTGGCATCTCACTCTGAATCTTCTTTATCATGCTAGGATTAACAGGAAAAAGCAAAAAATTTCAGAATTGCACCTTGCAATGTGGAGATATTACTGTTTGTGCATTTACAATATTCATTGATTTTTGCCATTGAAAAACATGTTTTTCATATACCAGAAATGTTTGAAGCTACTGACTGAATGAAAGGAGCTGGCATCTCACTCTCTTTGAATCTTCTTTATCATGCTAGGATTAACAGGAAAAAGCAAAAAATTTCAGAATTGCACCTTGCAATGTGGAGATATTACTGTTTGTGCATTTACAATATTCATTGATTTTTGCCATTGAAAAACATGTTTTTCATATACCAGAAATGTTTGAAGCTACTGACTGAATGAAAGGAGCTGGCATCTCACTCTCTTTGAATCTTCTTTATCATGCTAGGATTAACAGGAAAAAGCTAAAAATTTCAGAATTGCACCGTGCAATGTGGAGATATTACTGTTTGTGCATTTACAATATTCATTGATTTTTGCCATTGAAAAACATGTTTTTCATATACCAGAAATGTTTGAAGCTACTGACTG
>NW_027371493.1:0-26712 GCF_046119375.1 Phyllobates terribilis
GCAATGTGGAGATATTACTGTTTGTGCATTTACAATATTCATTGATTTTTGCCATTGAAAAACGTCCAGAAATGTTTGAAGCTACTGACTGAATGAAAGGAGCTGGCATCTCACTCTCTTTGAATCTTCTTTATCATGCTAGGATTAGCAGGAAAAAGCAAAAAATTTCTGAATTGCACCTTGCAATGTGGAGATATTACTGTTTGTGCATTTACAATATTCATTGATTTTTGCCATTGAAAAACATGTTTTTCATATACCAGAAATGTTTGAAGCTACTGACTGAATGAAAGGAGCTGGCATCTCACTCTCTTTGAATCTTCTTTATCATGCTAGGATTAGCAGGAAAAAGCAAAAAAGACCGAGAAGAATTGCACCTTGCAATGTGGAGATATTACTGTTTGTGCATTTACAATATTCATTGATTTTTGCCATTGAAAAACATGTTTTTCATATACCAGAAATGTTTGAAGCTACTGACTGAATGAAAGGAGCTGGCATCTCACTCTCTTTGAATCTTCTTTATCATGCTAGGATTACCTGGAAAAAGCAAAAAATTTCAGAATTGCACCTTGCAATGTGGAGATATTACTGTTTGTGCATTTACAATATTCATTGATTTTTCCCATTGAAAAACGTCCAGAAATGTTTGAAGCTACTGACTGAATGAAAGGAGCTGGCATCTCACTCTCTTTGAATCTTCTTTATCATGCTAGGATTAGCAGGAAAAAGCAAAAAATTTCAGAATTGCACCTTGCAATGTGGAGATATTACTGTTTGTGCATTTACAATATTCATTGATTTTTGCCATTGAAAAACATGTTTTTCATATACCAGAAATGTTTGAAGCTACTGACTGAATGAAAGGAGCTGGCATCTCACTCTCTTTGAATCTTCTTTATCATGCTAGGATTAGCAGGAAAAAGCAAAAAATTTCAGAATTGCACCTTGCAATGTGGAGATATTACTGTTTGTGCATTTACAATATTCATTGATTTTTGCCATTGAAAAACGTCCAGAAATGTTTGAAGCTACTGACTGAATGAAAGGAGCTGGCATCTCACTCTCTTTGAATCTTCTTTATCATGCTAGGATTAGCAGGAAAAAGCAAAAAATTTCAGAATTGCACCTTGCAATGTGGAGATATTACTGTTTGTGCATTTACAATATTCATTGATTTTTGCCATTGAAAAACATGTTTTTCATATACCAGAAATGTTTGAAGCTACTGACTGAATGAAAGGAGCTGGCATCTCATTCTCTTTGAATCTTCTTTATCATGCTAGGATTAGCAGGAAAAAGCAAAAAATTTCAGAATTGCACCTTGCAATGTGGAGATATTACTGTTTGTGCATTTACAATATTCATTGATTTTTGCCATTGAAAAACATGTTTTTCATATACCAGAAATGTTTGAAGCTACTGACTGAATGAAAGGAGCTGGCATCTCACTCTCTTTGAATCTTCTTTATCATGCTAGGATTAACAGGAAAAAGCAAAAAATTTCAGAATTGCACCTTGCAATGTGGAGATATTACTGTTTGTGCATTTACAATATTCATTGATTTTTGCCATTGAAAAACATGTTTTTCATATACCAGAAATGTTTGAAGCTACTGACTGAATGAAAGGAGCTGGCATCTCATTCTCTTTGAATCTTCTTTATCATGCTAGGATTAGCAGGAAAAAGCAAAAAATTTCAGAATTGCACCTTGCAATGTGGAGATATTACTGTTTGTGCATTTACAATATTCATTGATTTTTGCCATTGAAAAACATGTTTTTCATATACCAGAAATGTTTGAAGCTACTGACTGAATGAAAGGAGCTGGCATCTCACTCTCTTTGAATCTTCTTTATCATGCTAGGATTAACAGGAAAAAGCAAAAAATTTCAGAATTGCACCTTGCAATGTGGAGATATTACTGTTTGTGCATTTACAATATTCATTGATTTTTGCCATTGAAAAACATGTTTTTCATATACCAGAAATGTTTGAAGCTACTGACTGAATGAAAGGAGCTGGCATCTCACTCTCTTTGAATCTTCTTTATCATGCTAGGATTAACAGGAAAAAGCAAAAAATTTCAGAATTGCACCTTGCAATGTGGAGATATTACTGTTTGTGCATTTACAATATTCATTGATTTTTGCCATTGAAAAACGTCCAGAAATGTTTGAAGCTACTGACTGAATGAAAGGAGCTGGCATCTCACTCTCTTTGAATCTTCTTTATCATGCTAGGATTAACAGGAAAAAGCTAAAAATTTCAGAATTGCACCGTGCAATGTGGAGATATTACTGTTTGTGCATTTACAATATTCATTGATTTTTGCCATTGAAAAACATGTTTTTCATATACCAGAAATGTTTGAAGCTACTGACTGAATGAAAGGAGCTGGCATCTCACTCTCTTTGAATCTTCTTTATCATGCTAGGATTAGCAGGAAAAAGCAAAAAATTTCAGAATTGCACCTTGCAATGTGGAGATATTACTGTTTGTGCATTTACAATATTCATTGATTTTTGCCATTGAAAAACATGTTTTTCATATACCAGAAATGTTTGAAGCTACTGACTGAATGAAAGGAGCTGGCATCTCACTCTCTTTGAATCTTCTTTATCATGCTAGGATTAACAGGAAAAAGCAAAAAATTTCAGAATTGCACCTTGCAATGTGGAGATATTACTGTTTGTGCATTTACAATATTCATTGATTTTTGCCATTGAAAAACATGTTTTTCATATACCAGAAATGTTTGAAGCTACTGACTGAATGAAAGGAGCTGGCATCTCACTCTCTTTGAATCTTCTTTATCATGCTAGGATTAACAGGAAAAAGCTAAAAATTTCAGAATTGCACCGTGCAATGTGGAGATATTACTGTTTGTGCATTTACAATATTCATTGATTTTTGCCATTGAAAAACATGTTTTTCATATACCAGAAATGTTTGAAGCTACTGACTGAATGAAAGGAGCTGGCATCTCACTCTCTTTGAATCTTCTTTATCATGCTAGGATTAGCAGGAAAAAGCAAACAATTTCAGAATTGCACCTTGCAATGTGGAGATATTACTGTTTGTGCATTTACAATATTCATTGATTTTTGCCATTGAAAAACTTTTTTTTCATATACCAGAAATGTTTGAAGCTACTGACTGAATGAAAGGAGCTGGCATCTCACTCTCTTTGAATCTTCTTTATCATGCTAGGATTAACAGGAAAAAGCTAAAAATTTCAGAATTGCACCGTGCAATGTGGAGATATTACTGTTTGTGCATTTACAATATTCATTGATTTTTGCCATTGAAAAACATGTTTTTCATATACCAGAAATGTTTGAAGCTACTGACTGAATGAAAGGAGCTGGCATCTCACTCTCTTTGAATCTTCTTTATCATGCTAGGATTAGCAGGAAAAAGCAAAAAATTTCAGAATTGCACCTTGCAATGTGGAGATATTACTGTTTGTGCATTTACAATATTCATTGATTTTTGCCATTGAAAAACATGTTTTTCATATACCAGAAATGTTTGAAGCTACTGACTGAATGAAAGGAGCTGGCATCTCACTCTCTTTGAATCTTCTTTATCATGCTAGGATTAACAGGAAAAAGCAAAAAATTTCAGAATTGCACCTTGCAATGTGGAGATATTACTGTTTGTGCATTTACAATATTCATTGATTTTTGCCATTGAAAAACATGTTTTTCATATACCAGAAATGTTTGAAGCTACTGACTGAATGAAAGGAGCTGGCATCTCACTCTCTTTGAATCTTCTTTATCATGCTAGGATTAACAGGAAAAAGCAAAAAATTTCAGAATTGCACCTTGCAATGTGGAGATATTACTGTTTGTGCATTTACAATATTCATTGATTTTTGCCATTGAAAAACGTCCAGAAATGTTTGAAGCTACTGACTGAATGAAAGGAGCTGGCATCTCACTCTCTTTGAGTCTTCTTTATCATGCTAGGATTAACAGGAAAAAGCTAAAAATTTCAGAATTGCACCGTGCAATGTGGAGATATTACTGTTTGTGCATTTACAATATTCATTGATTTTTGCCATTGAAAAACATGTTTTTCATATACCAGAAATGTTTGAAGCTACTGACTGAATGAAAGGAGCTGGCATCTCACTCTCTTTGAATCTTCTTTATCATGCTAGGATTAGCAGGAAAAAGCAAAAAATTTCAGAATTGCACCTTGCAATGTGGAGATATTACTGTTTGTGCATTTACAATATTCATTGATTTTTGCCATTGAAAAACATGTTTTTCATATACCAGAAATGTTTGAAGCTACTGACTGAATGAAAGGAGCTGGCATCTCACTCTCTTTGAATCTTCTTTATCATGCTAGGATTAACAGGAAAAAGCTAAAAATTTCAGAATTGCACCGTGCAATGTGGAGATATTACTGTTTGTGCATTTACAATATTCATTGATTTTTGCCATTGAAAAACATGTTTTTCATATACCAGAAATGTTTGAAGCTACTGACTGAATGAAAGGAGCTGGCATCTCACTCTCTTTGAATCTTCTTTATCATGCTAGGATTAGCAGGAAAAAGCAAAAAATTTCAGAATTGCACCTTGCAATGTGGAGATATTACTGTTTGTGCATTTACAATATTCATTGATTTTTGCCATTGAAAAACATGTTTTTCATATACCAGAAATGTTTGAAGCTACTGACTGAATGAAAGGAGCTGGCATCTCACTCTCTTTGAATCTTCTTTATCATGCTAGGATTAACAGGAAAAAGCAAAAAATTTCAGAATTGCACCTTGCAATGTGGAGATATTACTGTTTGTGCATTTACAATATTCATTGATTTTTGCCATTGAAAAACATGTTTTTCATATACCAGAAATGTTTGAAGCTACTGACTGAATGAAAGGAGCTGGCATCTCACTCTCTTTGAATCTTCTTTATCATGCTAGGATTAACAGGAAAAAGCTAAAAATTTCAGAATTGCACCGTGCAATGTGGAGATATTACTGTTTGTGCATTTACAATATTCATTGATTTTTGCCATTGAAAAACATGTTTTTCATATACCAGAAATGTTTGAAGCTACTGACTGAATGAAAGGAGCTGGCATCTCACTCTCTTTGAATCTTCTTTATCATGCTAGGATTAGCAGGAAAAAGCAAAAAATTTCAGAATTGCACCTTGCAATGTGGAGATATTACTGTTTGTGCATTTACAATATTCATTGATTTTTGCCATTGAAAAACATGTTTTTCATATACCAGAAATGTTTGAAGCTACTGACTGAATGAAAGGAGCTGGCATCTCACTCTCTTTGAATCTTCTTTATCATGCTAGGATTAGCAGGATAAAGCAAAAAATTTCAGAATTGCACCTTGCAATGTGGAGATATTACTGTTTGTGCATTTACAATATTCATTGATTTTTGCCATTGAAAAACATGTTTTTCATATACCAGAAATGTTTGAAGCTACTGACTGAATGAAAGGAGCTGGCATCTCACTCTCTTTGAATCTTCTTTATCATGCTAGGATTAACAGGAAAAAGCAAAAAATTTCAGAATTGCACCTTGCAATGTGGAGATATTACTGTTTGTGCATTTACAATATTCATTGATTTTTGCCATTGAAAAACGTCCAGAAATGTTTGAAGCTACTGACTGAATGAAAGGAGCTGGCATCTCACTCTCTTTGAATCTTCTTTATCATGCTAGGATTAGCAGGAAAAAGCAAAAAATTTCAGAATTGCACCTTGCAATGTGGAGATATTACTGTTTGTGCATTTACAATATTCATTGATTTTTGCCATTGAAAAACGTCCAGAAATGTTTGAAGCTACTGACTGAATGAAAGGAGCTGGCATCTCACTCTCTTTGAATCTTCTTTATCATGCTAGGATTAGCAGGAAAAAGCAAAAAATTTCAGAATTGCACCTTGCAATGTGGAGATATTACTGTTTGTGCATTTACAATATTCATTGATTTTTGCCATTGAAAAACATGTTTTTCATATACCAGAAATGTTTGAAGCTACTGACTGAATGAAAGGAGCTGGCATCTCACTCTTTGAATCTTCTTTATCATGCTAGGATTAGCAGGAAAAAGCAAACAATTTCAGAATTGCACCTTGCAATGTGGAGATATTACTGTTTGTGCATTTACAATATTCATTGATTTTTGCCATTGAAAAACATGTTTTTCATATACCAGAAATGTTTGAAGCTACTGACTGAATGAAAGGAGCTGGCCTCTCACTCTCTTTGAATCTTCTTTATCATGCTAGGATTAACAGGAAAAAGCTAAAAATTTCAGAATTGCACCGTGCAATGTGGAGATATTACTGTTTGTGCATTTACAATATTCATTGATTTTTGCCATTGAAAAACATGTTTTTCATATACCAGAAATGTTTGAAGCTACTGACTGAATGAAAGGAGCTGGCATCTCACTCTCTTTGAATCTTCTTTATCATGCTAGGATTAGCAGGAAAAAGCAAAAAATTTCAGAATTACACCTTGCAATGTGGAGATATTACTGTTTGTGCATTTACAATATTCATTGATTTTTGCCATTGAAAAACATGTTTTTCATATACCAGAAATGTTTGAAGCTACTGACTGAATGAAAGGAGCTGGCATCTCACTCTCTTTGAATCTTCTTTATCATGCTAGGATTAACAGGAAAAAGCAAAAAATTTCAGAATTGCACCTTGCAATGTGGAGATATTACTGTTTGTGCATTTACAATATTCATTGATTTTTGCCATTGAAAAACATGTTTTTCATATACCAGAAATGTTTGAAGCTACTGACTGAATGAAAGGAGCTGGCATCTCACTCTCTTTGAATCTTCTTTATCATGCTAGGATTAACAGGAAAAAGCAAAAAATTTCAGAATTGCACCTTGCAATGTGGAGATATTACTGTTTGTGCATTTACAATATTCATTGATTTTTGCCATTGAAAAACGTCCAGAAATGTTTGAAGCTACTGACTGAATGAAAGGAGCTGGCATCTCACTCTCTTTGAATCTTCTTTATCATGCTAGGATTAACAGGAAAAAGCTAAAAATTTCAGAATTGCACCGTGCAATGTGGAGATATTACTGTTTGTGCATTTACAATATTCATTGATTTTTGCCATTGAAAAACAAGTTTTTCATATACCAGAAATGTTTGAAGCTACTGACTGAATGAAAGGAGCTGGCATCTCACTCTCTTTGAATCTTCTTTATCATGCTAGGATTAACAGGAAAAAGCAAAAAATTTCAGAATTGCACCTTGCAATGTGGAGATATTACTGTTTGTGCATTTACAATATTCATTGATTTTTGCCATTGAAAAACATGTTTTTCATATACCAGAAATGTTTGAAGCTACTGACTGAATGAAAGGAGCTGGCATCTCACTCTCTTTGAATCTTCTTTATCATGCTAGGATTAACAGGAAAAAGCTAAAAATTTCAGAATTGCACCGTGCAATGTGGAGATATTACTGTTTGTGCATTTACAATATTCATTGATTTTTGCCATTGAAAAACATGTTTTTCATATACCAGAAATGTTTGAAGCTACTGACTGAATGAAAGGAGCTGGCATCTCACTCTCTTTGAATCTTCTTTATCATGCTAGGATTAGCAGGAAAAAGCAAAAAATTTCAGAATTGCACCTTGCAATGTGGAGATATTACTGTTTGTGCATTTACAATATTCATTGATTTTTGCCATTGAAAAACATGTTTTTCATATACCAGAAATGTTTGAAGCTACTGACTGAATGAAAGGAGCTGGCATCTCACTCTCTTTGAATCTTCTTTATCATGCTAGGATTAACAGGAAAAAGCTAAAAATTTCAGAATTGCACCGTGCAATGTGGAGATATTACTGTTTGTGCATTTACAATATTCATTGATTTTTGCCATTGAAAAACATGTTTTTCATATACCAGAAATGTTTGAAGCTACTGACTGAATGAAAGGAGCTGGCATCTCACTCTCTTTGAATCTTCTTTATCATGCTAGGATTAGCAGGAAAAAGCAAAAAATTTCAGAATTGCACCTTGCAATGTGGAGATATTACTGTTTGTGCATTTACAATATTCATTGATTTTTGCCATTGAAAAACATGTTTTTCATATACCAGAAATGTTTGAAGCTACTGACTGAATGAAAGGAGCTGGCATCTCACTCTCTTTGAATCTTCTTTATCATGCTAGGATTAACAGGAAAAAGCAAAAAATTTCAGAATTGCACCTTGCAATGTGGAGATATTACTGTTTGTGCATTTACAATATTCATTGATTTTTGCCATTGAAAAACATGTTTTTCATATACCAGAAATGTTTGAAGCTACTGACTGAATGAAAGGAGCTGGCATCTCACTCTCTTTGAATCTTCTTTATCATGCTAGGATTAACAGGAAAAAGCTAAAAATTTCAGAATTGCACCGTGCAATGTGGAGATATTACTGTTTGTGCATTTACAATATTCATTGATTTTTGCCATTGAAAAACATGTTTTTCATATACCAGAAATGTTTGAAGCTACTGACTGAATGAAAGGAGCTGGCATCTCACTCTCTTTGAATCTTCTTTATCATGCTAGGATTAGCAGGAAAAAGCAAAACATTTCAGAATTGCACCTTGCAATGTGGAGATATTACTGTTTGTGCATTTACAATATTCATTGATTTTTGCCATTGAAAAACATGTTTTTCATATACCAGAAATGTTTGAAGCTACTGACTGAATGAAAGGAGCTGGCATCTCACTCTCTTTGAATCTTCTTTATCATGCTAGGATTAGCAGGAAAAAGCAAAAAATTTCAGAATTGCACCTTGCAATGTGGAGATATTACTGTTTGTGCATTTACAATATTCATTAATTTTTGCCATTGAAAAACGTCCAGAAATGTTTGAAGCTACTGACTGAATGAAAGGAGCTGGCATCTCACTCTCTTTGAATCTTCTTTATCATGCTAGGATTAACAGGAAAAAGCTAAAAATTTCAGAATTGCACCTTGCAATGTGGAGATATTACTGTTTGTGCATTTACAATATTCATTGATTTTTGCCATTGAAAAACATGTTTTTCATATACCAGAAATGTTTGAAGCTACTGACTGAATGAAAGGAGATGGCATCTCACTCTCTTTGAATCTTCTTTATCATGCTAGGATTAGCAGGAAAAAGCAAAAAATTTCAGAATTGCACCTTGCAATGTGGAGATATTACTGTTTGTGCATTTACAATATTCATTGATTTTTGCCATTGAAAAACATGTTTTTCATATACCAGAAATGTTTGAAGCTACTGACTGAATGAAAGGAGCTGGCATCTCACTCTCTTTGAATCTTCTTTATCATGCTAGGATTAACAGGAAAAAGCAAAAAAATTCAGAATTGCACCTTGCAATGTGGAGATATTACTGTTTGTGCATTTACAATATTCATTGATTTTTGCCATTGAAAAACATGTTTTTCATATACCAGAAATGTTTGAAGCTACTGACTGAATGAAAGGAGCTGGCATCTCACTCTCTTTGAATCTTCTTTATCATGCTAGGATTAGCAGGAAAAAGCAAAAAATTTCAGAATTGCACCTTGCAATGTGGAGATATTACTGTTTGTGCATTTACAATATTCATTAATTTTTGCCATTGAAAAACGTCCAGAAATGTTTGAAGCTACTGACTGAATGAAAGGAGCTGGCATCTCACTCTCTTTGAATCTTCTTTATCATGCTAGGATTAGCAGGAAAAAGCAAAAAATTTCAGAATTGCACCTTGCAATGTGGAGATATTACTGTTTGTGCATTTACAATATTCATTGATTTTTGCCATTGAAAAACATGTTTTTCATATACCAGAAATGTTTGAAGCTACTGACTGAATGAAAGGAGCTGGCATCTCACTCTCTTTGAATCTTCTTTATCATGCTAGGATTAGCAGGAAAAAGCAAAAAATTTCAGAATTGCACCTTGCAATGTGGAGATATTACTGTTTGTGCATTTACAATATTCATTAATTTTTGCCATTGAAAAACGTCCAGAAATGTTTGAAGCTACTGACTGAATGAAAGGAGCTGGCATCTCACTCTCTTTGAATCTTCTTTATCATGCTAGGATTAGCAGGAAAAAGCAAAAAATTTCAGAATTGCACCTTGCAATGTGGAGATATTACTGTTTGTGCATTTACAATATTCATTGATTTTTGCCATTGAAAAACGTCCAGAAATGTTTGAAGCTACTGACTGAATGAAAGGAGCTGGCATCTCACTCTCTTTGAATCTTCTTTATCATGCTAGGATTAGCAGGAAAAAGCAAAAAATTTCAGAATTGCACCTTGCAATGTGGAGATATTACTGTTTGTGCATTTACAATATTCATTGATTTTTGCCATTGAAAAACATGTTTTTCATATACCAGAAATGTTTGAAGCTACTGACTGAATGAAAGGAGCTGGCATCTCACTCTCTTTGAATCTTCTTTATCATGCTAGGATTAACGAAAAAGCTAAAAATTTCAGAATTGCACCGTGCAATGTGGAGATATTACTGTTTGTGCATTTACAATATTCATTGATTTTTGCCATTGAAAAACATGTTTATCATATACCAGAAATGTTTGAAGCTACTGACTGAATGAAAGGAGATGGCATCTCACTCTCTTTGAATCTTCTTTATCATGCTAGGATTAGCAGGAAAAAGCAAAAAATTTCAGAATTGCACCTTGCAATGTGGAGATATTACTGTTTGTGCATTTACAATATTCATTGATTTTTGCCATTGAAAAACATGTTTTTCATATACCAGAAATGTTTGAAGCTACTGACTGAATGAAAGGAGCTGGCATCTCACTCTCTTTGAATCTTCTTTATCATGCTAGGATTAACAGGAAAAAGCAAAAAAATTCAGAATTGCACCTTGCAATGTGGAGATATTACTGTTTGTGCATTTACAATATTCATTGATTTTTGCCATTGAAAAACATGTTTTTCATATACCAGAAATGTTTGAAGCTACTGACTGAATGAAAGGAGCTGGCATCTCACTCTCTTTGAATCTTCTTTATCATGCTAGGATTAGCAGGAAAAAGCAAAAAATTTCAGAATTGCACCTTGCAATGTGGAGATATTACTGTTTGTGCATTTACAATATTCATTAATTTTTGCCATTGAAAAACGTCCAGAAATGTTTGAAGCTACTGACTGAATGAAAGGAGCTGGCATCTCACTCTCTTTGAATCTTCTTTATCATGCTAGGATTAGCAGGAAAAAGCAAAAAATTTCAGAATTGCACCTTGCAATGTGGAGATATTACTGTTTGTGCATTTACAATATTCATTGATTTTTGCCATTGAAAAACATGTTTTTCATATACCAGAAATGTTTGAAGCTACTGACTGAATGAAAGGAGCTGGCATCTCACTCTCTTTGAATCTTCTTTATCATGCTAGGATTAGCAGGAAAAAGCAAAAAATTTCAGAATTGCACCTTGCAATGTGGAGATATTACTGTTTGTGCATTTACAATATTCATTAATTTTTGCCATTGAAAAACGTCCAGAAATGTTTGAAGCTACTGACTGAATGAAAGGAGCTGGCATCTCACTCTCTTTGAATCTTCTTTATCATGCTAGGATTAGCAGGAAAAAGCAAAAAATTTCAGAATTGCACCTTGCAATGTGGAGATATTACTGTTTGTGCATTTACAATATTCATTGATTTTTGCCATTGAAAAACGTCCAGAAATGTTTGAAGCTACTGACTGAATGAAAGGAGCTGGCATCTCACTCTCTTTGAATCTTCTTTATCATGCTAGGATTAGCAGGAAAAAGCAAAAAATTTCAGAATTGCACCTTGCAATGTGGAGATATTACTGTTTGTGCATTTACAATATTCATTGATTTTTGCCATTGAAAAACATGTTTTTCATATACCAGAAATGTTTGAAGCTACTGACTGAATGAAAGGAGCTGGCATCTCACTCTCTTTGAATCTTCTTTATCATGCTAGGATTAACGAAAAAGCTAAAAATTTCAGAATTGCACCGTGCAATGTGGAGATATTACTGTTTGTGCATTTACAATATTCATTGATTTTTGCCATTGAAAAACATGTTTATCATATACCAGAAATGTTTGAAGCTACTGACTGAATGAAAGGAGCTGGCATCTCACTCTCTTTGAATCTTCTTTATCATGCTAGGATTAGCAGGAAAAAGCAAAAAATTTCAGAATTGCACCTTGCAATGTGGAGATATTACTGTTTGTGCATTTACAATATTCATTGATTTTTGCCATTGAAAAACATGTTTTTCATATACCAGAAATGTTTGAAGCTACTGACTAAATGAAAGGAGCTGGCATCTCAATCTCTTTGAATCTTCTTTATCATGCTAGGATTAACGAAAAAGCTAAAAATTTCAGAATTGCACCGTGCAATGTGGAGATATTACTGTTTGTGCATTTACAATATTCATTGATTTTTGCCATTGAAAAACATGTTTTTCATATACCAGAAATGTTTGAAGCTACTGACTGAATGAAAGGAGCTGGCATCTCACTCTCTTTGAATCTTCTTTATCATGCTAGGATTAGCAGGAAAAAGCAAAAAATTTCAGAATTGCACCTTGCAATGTGGAGATATTACTGTTTGTGCATTTACAATATTCATTGATTTTTGCCATTG
Organism: Phyllobates terribilis; assembly: GCF_046119375.1. NCBI lineage: Eukaryota > Metazoa > Chordata > Amphibia > Anura > Dendrobatidae > Phyllobates > Phyllobates terribilis. Next base: position 12,678 of record NW_027371493.1, read on the forward strand.
AAAAACATGTTTTTCATATACCAGAAATGTTTGAAGCTACTGACTGAATGAAAGGAGCTGGCATCTCACTCTCTTTGAATCTTCTTTATCATGCTAGGATTAACAGGAAAAAGCAAAAAATTTCAGAATTGCACCTTGCAATGTGGAGATATTACTGTTTGTGCATTTACAATATTCATTGATTTTTGCCATTGAAAAACATGTTTTTCATATACCAGAAATGTTTGAAGCTACTGACTGAATGAAAGGAGCTGGCATCTCACTCTCTTTGAATCTTCTTTATCATGCTAGGATTAGCAGGAAAAAGCAAAAAATTTCAGAATTGCACCTTGCAATGTGGAGATATTACTGTTTGTGCATTTACACTATTCATTAATTTTTGCCATTGAAAAACGTCCAGAAATGTTTGAAGCTACTGACTGAATGAAAGGAGCTGGCATCTCACTCTCTTTGAATCTTCTTTATCATGCTAGGATTAACAGGAAAAAGCTAAAAATTTCAGAATTGCACCGTGCAATGTGGAGATATTACTGTTTGTGCATTTACAATATTCATTGATTTTTGCCATTGAAAAACATGTTTTTCATATACCAGAAATGTTTGAAGCTACTGACTGAATGAAAAGAGCTGGCATCTCACTCTCTTTGAATCTTCTTTATCATGCTAGGATTAGCAGGAAAAAGCAAAAAATTTGAGAATTGCACCTTGCAATGTGGAGATATTACTGTTTGTGCATTTACAATATTCATTGATTTTTGCCATTGAAAAACATGTTTTTCATATACCAGAAATGTTTGAAGCTACTGACTGAATGAAAGGAGCTGGCATCTCACTCTCTTTGAATCTTCTTTATCATGCTAGGATTAGCAGGAAAAAGCAAAAAATTTCAGAATTGCACCTTGCAATGTGGAGATATTACTGTTTGTGCATTTACAATATTCATTAATTTTTGCCATTGAAAAACGTCCAGAAATGTTTGAAGCTACTGACTGAATGAAAGGAGCTGGCATCTCACTCTCTTTGAATCTTCTTTATCATGCTAGGATTAGCAGGAAAAAGCAAAAAATTTCAGAATTGCACCTTGCAATGTGGAGATATTACTGTTTGTGCATTTACAATATTCATTGATTTTTGCCATTGAAAAACATGTTTTTCATATACCAGAAATGTTTGAAGCTACTGACTGAATGAAAGGAGCTGGCATCTCACTCTCTTTGAATCTTCTTTATCATGCTAGGATTAGCAGGAAAAAGCAAAAAATTTCAGAATTGCACCTTGCAATGTGGAGATATTACTGTTTGTGCATTTACAATATTCATTGATTTTTCCCATTGAAAAACGTCCAGAAATGTTTGAAGCTACTGACTGAATGAAAGGAGCTGGCATCTCACTCTCTTTGAATCTTCTTTATCATGCTAGGATTAGCAGGAAAAAGCAAAAAATTTCAGAATTGCACCTTGCAATGTGGAGATATTACTGTTTGTGCATTTACAATATTCATTGATTTTTGCCATTGAAAAACATGTTTTTCATATACCAGAAATGTTTGAAGCTACTGACTGAATGAAAGGAGCTGGCATCTCACTCTCTTTGAATCTTCTTTATCATGCTAGGATTAGCAGGAAAAAGCAAAAAATTTCAGAATTGCACCTTGCAATGTGGAGATATTACTGTTTGTGCATTTACAATATTCATTGATTTTTGCCATTGAAAAACGTCCAGAAATGTTTGAAGCTACTGACTGAATGAAAGGAGCTGGCATCTCACTCTCTTTGAATCTTCTTTATCATGCTAGGATTAGCAGGAAAAAGCAAAAAATTTCAGAATTGCACCTTGCAATGTGGAGATATTACTGTTTGTGCATTTACAATATTCATTGATTTTTGCCATTGAAAAACATGTTTTTCATATACCAGAAATGTTTGAAGCTACTGACTGAATGAAAGGAGCTGGCATCTCATTCTCTTTGAATCTTCTTTATCATGCTAGGATTAGCAGGAAAAAGCAAAAAATTTCAGAATTGCACCTTGCAATGTGGAGATATTACTGTTTGTGCATTTACAATATTCATTGATTTTTGCCATTGAAAAACATGTTTTTCATATACCAGAAATGTTTGAAGCTACTGACTGAATGAAAGGAGCTGGCATCTCACTCTCTTTGAATCTTCTTTATCATGCTAGGATTAACAGGAAAAAGCAAAAAATTTCAGAATTGCACCGTGCAATGTGGAGATATTACTGTTTGTGCATTTACAATATTCATTGATTTTTGCCATTGAAAAACATGTTTTTCATATACCAGAAATGTTTGAAGCTACTGACTGAATGAAAGGAGCTGGCATCTCACTCTCTTTGAATCTTCTTTATCATGCTAGGATTAACAGGAAAAAGCAAAAAATTTCAGAATTGCACCTTGCAATGTGGAGATATTACTGTTTGTGCATTTACAATATTCATTGATTTTTGCCATTGAAAAACGTCCAGAAATGTTTGAAGCTACTGACTGAATGAAAGGAGCTGGCATCTCACTCTCTTTGAATCTTCTTTATCATGCTAGGATTAGCAGGAAAAAGCAAAAAATTTCTGAATTGCACCTTGCAATGTGGAGATATTACTGTTTGTGCATTTACAATATTCATTGATTTTTGCCATTGAAAAACATGTTTTTCATATACCAGAAATGTTTGAAGCTACTGACTGAATGAAAGGAGCTGGCATCTCACTCTCTTTGAATCTTCTTTATCATGCTAGGATTAGCAGGAAAAAGCAAAAAATTTCAGAATTGCACCTTGCAATGTGGAGATATTACTGTTTGTGCATTTACAATATTCATTGATTTTTGCCATTGAAAAACATGTTTTTCATATACCAGAATTGTTTGAAGCTACTGACTGAATGAAAGGAGCTGGCATCTCACTCTCTTTGAATCTTCTTTATCATGCTAGGATTAACTGGAAAAAGCAAAAAATTTCAGAATTGCACCTTGCAATGTGGAGATATTACTGTTTGTGCATTTACAATATTCATTGATTTTTCCCATTGAAAAACGTCCAGAAATGTTTGAAGCTACTGACTGAATGAAAGGAGCTGGCATCTCACTCTCTTTGAATCTTCTTTATCATGCTAGGATTAGCAGGAAAAAGCAAAAAATTTCAGAATTGCACCTTGCAATGTGGAGATATTACTGTTTGTGCATTTACAATATTCATTGATTTTTGCCATTGAAAAACATGTTTTTCATATACCAGAAATGTTTGAAGCTACTGACTGAATGAAAGGAGCTGGCATCTCACTCTCTTTGAATCTTCTTTATCATGCTAGGATTAGCAGGAAAAAGCAAAAAATTTCAGAATTGCACCTTGCAATGTGGAGATATTACTGTTTGTGCATTTACAATATTCATTGATTTTTGCCATTGAAAAACGTCCAGAAATGTTTGAAGCTACTGACTGAATGAAAGGAGCTGGCATCTCACTCTCTTTGAATCTTCTTTATCATGCTAGGATTAGCAGGAAAAAGCAAAAAATTTCAGAATTGCACCTTGCAATGTGGAGATATTACTGTTTGTGCATTTACAATATTCATTGATTTTTGCCATTGAAAAACATGTTTTTCATATACCAGAAATGTTTGAAGCTACTGACTGAATGAAAGGAGCTGGCATCTCACTCTCTTTGAATCTTCTTTATCATGCTAGGATTAGCAGGAAAAAGCAAAAAATTTCAGAATTGCACCTTGCAATGTGGAGATATTACTGTTTGTGCATTTACAATATTCATTGATTTTTGCCATTGAAAAACATGTTTTTCATATACCAGAAATGTTTGAAGCTACTGACTGAATGAAAGGAGCTGGCATCTCATTCTCTTTGAATCTTCTTTATCATGCTAGGATTAGCAGGAAAAAGCAAAAAATTTCAGAATTGCACCTTGCAATGTGGAGATATTACTGTTTGTGCATTTACAATATTCATTGATTTTTGCCATTGAAAAACATGTTTTTCATATACCAGAAATGTTTGAAGCTACTGACTGAATGAAAGGAGCTGGCATCTCACTCTCTTTGAATCTTCTTTATCATGCTAGGATTAACAGGAAAAAGCAAAAAATTTCAGAATTGCACCTTGCAATGTGGAGATATTACTGTTTGTGCATTTACAATATTCATTGATTTTTGCCATTGAAAAACATGTTTTTCATATACCAGAAATGTTTGAAGCTACTGACTGAATGAAAGGAGCTGGCATCTCACTCTCTTTGAATCTTCTTTATCATGCTAGGATTAACAGGAAAAAGCAAAAAATTTCAGAATTGCACCTTGCAATGTGGAGATATTACTGTTTGTGCATTTACAATATTCATTGATTTTTGCCATTGAAAAACGTCCAGAAATGTTTGAAGCTACTGACTGAATGAAAGGAGCTGGCATCTCACTCTCTTTGAATCTTCTTTATCATGCTAGGATTAACAGGAAAAAGCTAAAAATTTCAGAATTGCACCGTGCAATGTGGAGATATTACTGTTTGTGCATTTACAATATTCATTGATTTTTGCCATTGAAAAACATGTTTTTCATATACCAGAAATGTTTGAAGCTACTGACTGAATGAAAGGAGCTGGCATCTCACTCTCTTTGAATCTTCTTTATCATGCTAGGATTAGCAGGAAAAAGCAAAAAATTTCAGAATTGCACCTTGCAATGTGGAGATATTACTGTTTGTGCATTTACAATATTCATTGATTTTTGCCATTGAAAAACATGTTTTTCATATACCAGAAATGTTTGAAGCTACTGACTGAATGAAAGGAGCTGGCATCTCACTCTCTTTGAATCTTCTTTATCATGCTAGGATTAACAGGAAAAAGCAAAAAATTTCAGAATTGCACCTTGCAATGTGGAGATATTACTGTTTGTGCATTTACAATATTCATTGATTTTTGCCATTGAAAAACGTCCAGAAATGTTTGAAGCTACTGACTGAATGAAAGGAGCTGGCATCTCACTCTCTTTGAATCTTCTTTATCATGCTAGGATTAGCAGGAAAAAGCAAAAAATTTCAGAATTGCACCTTGCAATGTGGAGATATTACTGTTTGTGCATTTACAATATTCATTGATTTTTGCCATTGAAAAACATGTTTTTCATATACCAGAAATGTTTGAAGCTACTGACTGAATGAAAGGAGCTGGCATCTCATTCTCTTTGAATCTTCTTTATCATGCTAGGATTAGCAGGAAAAAGCAAAAAATTTCAGAATTGCACCTTGCAATGTGGAGATATTACTGTTTGTGCATTTACAATATTCATTGATTTTTGCCATTGAAAAACATGTTTTTCATATACCAGAAATGTTTGAAGCTACTGACTGAATGAAAGGAGCTGGCATCTCACTCTCTTTGAATCTTCTTTATCATGCTAGGATTAACAGGAAAAAGCAAAAAATTTCAGAATTGCACCTTGCAATGTGGAGATATTACTGTTTGTGCATTTACAATATTCATTGATTTTTGCCATTGAAAAACATGTTTTTCATATACCAGAAATGTTTGAAGCTACTGACTGAATGAAAGGAGCTGGCATCTCATTCTCTTTGAATCTTCTTTATCATGCTAGGATTAGCAGGAAAAAGCAAAAAATTTCAGAATTGCACCTTGCAATGTGGAGATATTACTGTTTGTGCATTTACAATATTCATTGATTTTTGCCATTGAAAAACATGTTTTTCATATACCAGAAATGTTTGAAGCTACTGACTGAATGAAAGGAGCTGGCATCTCACTCTCTTTGAATCTTCTTTATCATGCTAGGATTAACAGGAAAAAGCAAAAAATTTCAGAATTGCACCTTGCAATGTGGAGATATTACTGTTTGTGCATTTACAATATTCATTGATTTTTGCCATTGAAAAACATGTTTTTCATATACCAGAAATGTTTGAAGCTACTGACTGAATGAAAGGAGCTGGCATCTCACTCTCTTTGAATCTTCTTTATCATGCTAGGATTAACAGGAAAAAGCAAAAAATTTCAGAATTGCACCTTGCAATGTGGAGATATTACTGTTTGTGCATTTACAATATTCATTGATTTTTGCCATTGAAAAACGTCCAGAAATGTTTGAAGCTACTGACTGAATGAAAGGAGCTGGCATCTCACTCTCTTTGAATCTTCTTTATCATGCTAGGATTAACAGGAAAAAGCTAAAAATTTCAGAATTGCACCGTGCAATGTGGAGATATTACTGTTTGTGCATTTACAATATTCATTGATTTTTGCCATTGAAAAACATGTTTTTCATATACCAGAAATGTTTGAAGCTACTGACTGAATGAAAGGAGCTGGCATCTCACTCTCTTTGAATCTTCTTTATCATGCTAGGATTAGCAGGAAAAAGCAAAAAATTTCAGAATTGCACCTTGCAATGTGGAGATATTACTGTTTGTGCATTTACAATATTCATTGATTTTTGCCATTGAAAAACATGTTTTTCATATACCAGAAATGTTTGAAGCTACTGACTGAATGAAAGGAGCTGGCATCTCACTCTCTTTGAATCTTCTTTATCATGCTAGGATTAACAGGAAAAAGCAAAAAATTTCAGAATTGCACCTTGCAATGTGGAGATATTACTGTTTGTGCATTTACAATATTCATTGATTTTTGCCATTGAAAAACATGTTTTTCATATACCAGAAATGTTTGAAGCTACTGACTGAATGAAAGGAGCTGGCATCTCACTCTCTTTGAATCTTCTTTATCATGCTAGGATTAACAGGAAAAAGCTAAAAATTTCAGAATTGCACCGTGCAATGTGGAGATATTACTGTTTGTGCATTTACAATATTCATTGATTTTTGCCATTGAAAAACATGTTTTTCATATACCAGAAATGTTTGAAGCTACTGACTGAATGAAAGGAGCTGGCATCTCACTCTCTTTGAATCTTCTTTATCATGCTAGGATTAGCAGGAAAAAGCAAACAATTTCAGAATTGCACCTTGCAATGTGGAGATATTACTGTTTGTGCATTTACAATATTCATTGATTTTTGCCATTGAAAAACTTTTTTTTCATATACCAGAAATGTTTGAAGCTACTGACTGAATGAAAGGAGCTGGCATCTCACTCTCTTTGAATCTTCTTTATCATGCTAGGATTAACAGGAAAAAGCTAAAAATTTCAGAATTGCACCGTGCAATGTGGAGATATTACTGTTTGTGCATTTACAATATTCATTGATTTTTGCCATTGAAAAACATGTTTTTCATATACCAGAAATGTTTGAAGCTACTGACTGAATGAAAGGAGCTGGCATCTCACTCTCTTTGAATCTTCTTTATCATGCTAGGATTAACAGGAAAAAGCAAAAAATTTCAGAATTGCACCTTGCAATGTGGAGATATTACTGTTTGTGCATTTACAATATTCATTGATTTTTGCCATTGAAAAACATGTTTTTCATATACCAGAAATGTTTGAAGCTACTGACTGAATGAAAGGAGCTGGCATCTCACTCTCTTTGAATCTTCTTTATCATGCTAGGATTAACAGGAAAAAGCAAAAAATTTCAGAATTGCACCTTGCAATGTGGAGATATTACTGTTTGTGCATTTACAATATTCATTGATTTTTGCCATTGAAAAACGTCCAGAAATGTTTGAAGCTACTGACTGAATGAAAGGAGCTGGCATCTCACTCTCTTTGAATCTTCTTTATCATGCTAGGATTAACAGGAAAAAGCTAAAAATTTCAGAATTGCACCGTGCAATGTGGAGATATTACTGTTTGTGCATTTACAATATTCATTGATTTTTGCCATTGAAAAACATGTTTTTCATATACCAGAAATGTTTGAAGCTACTGACTGAATGAAAGGAGCTGGCATCTCACTCTCTTTGAATCTTCTTTATCATGCTAGGATTAGCAGGAAAAAGCAAAAAATTTCAGAATTGCACCTTGCAATGTGGAGATATTACTGTTTGTGCATTTACAATATTCATTGATTTTTGCCATTGAAAAACATGTTTTTCATATACCAGAAATGTTTGAAGCTACTGACTGAATGAAAGGAGCTGGCATCTCACTCTCTTTGAATCTTCTTTATCATGCTAGGATTAACAGGAAAAAGCAAAAAATTTCAGAATTGCACCTTGCAATGTGGAGATATTACTGTTTGTGCATTTACAATATTCATTGATTTTTGCCATTGAAAAACATGTTTTTCATATACCAGAAATGTTTGAAGCTACTGACTGAATGAAAGGAGCTGGCATCTCACTCTCTTTGAATCTTCTTTATCATGCTAGGATTAACAGGAAAAAGCTAAAAATTTCAGAATTGCACCGTGCAATGTGGAGATATTACTGTTTGTGCATTTACAATATTCATTGATTTTTGCCATTGAAAAACATGTTTTTCATATACCAGAAATGTTTGAAGCTACTGACTGAATGAAAGGAGCTGGCATCTCACTCTCTTTGAATCTTCTTTATCATGCTAGGATTAGCAGGAAAAAGCAAACAATTTCAGAATTGCACCTTGCAATGTGGAGATATTACTGTTTGTGCATTTACAATATTCATTGATTTTTGCCATTGAAAAACTTTTTTTTCATATACCAGAAATGTTTGAAGCTACTGACTGAATGAAAGGAGCTGGCATCTCACTCTCTTTGAATCTTCTTTATCATGCTAGGATTAACAGGAAAAAGCTAAAAATTTCAGAATTGCACCGTGCAATGTGGAGATATTACTGTTTGTGCATTTACAATATTCATTGATTTTTGCCATTGAAAAACATGTTTTTCATATACCAGAAATGTTTGAAGCTACTGACTGAATGAAAGGAGCTGGCATCTCACTCTCTTTGAATCTTCTTTATCATGCTAGGATTAACAGGAAAAAGCAAAAAATTTCAGAATTGCACCTTGCAATGTGGAGATATTACTGTTTGTGCATTTACAATATTCATTGATTTTTGCCATTGAAAAACATGTTTTTCATATACCAGAAATGTTTGAAGCTACTGACTGAATGAAAGGAGCTGGCATCTCACTCTCTTTGAATCTTCTTTATCATGCTAGGATTAACAGGAAAAAGCAAAAAATTTCAGAATTGCACTTTGCAATGTGGAGATATTACTGTTTGTGCATTTACAATATTCATTGATTTTTGCCATTGAAAAACGTCCAGAAATGTTTGAAGCTACTGACTGAATGAAAGGAGCTGGCATCTCACTCTCTTTGAGTCTTCTTTATCATGCTAGGATTAACAGGAAAAAGCTAAAAATTTCAGAATTGCACCGTGCAATGTGGAGATATTACTGTTTGTGCATTTACAATATTCATTGATTTTTGCCATTGAAAAACATGTTTTTCATATACCAGAAATGTTTGAAGCTACTGACTGAATGAAAGGAGCTGGCATCTCACTCTCTTTGAATCTTCTTTATCATGCTAGGATTAGCAGGAAAAAGCAAAAAATTTCAGAATTGCACCTTGCAATGTGGAGATATTACTGTTTGTGCATTTACAATATTCATTGATTTTTGCCATTGAAAAACATGTTTTTCATATACCAGAAATGTTTGAAGCTACTGACTGAATGAAAGGAGCTGGCATCTCACTCTCTTTGAATCTTCTTTATCATGCTAGGATTAACAGGAAAAAGCTAAAAATTTCAGAATTGCACCGTGCAATGTGGAGATATTACTGTTTGTGCATTTACAATATTCATTGATTTTTGCCATTGAAAAACATGTTTTTTATATACCAGAAATGTTTGAAGCTACTGACTGAATGAAAGGAGCTGGCATCTCACTCTCTTTGAATCTTCTTTATCATGCTAGGATTAGCAGGAAAAAGCAAAAAATTTCAGAATTGCACCTTGCAATGTGGAGATATTACTGTTTGTGCATTTACAATATTCATTGATTTTTGCCATTGAAAAACATGTTTTTCATATACCAGAAATGTTTGAAGCTACTGACTGAATGAAAGGAGCTGGCATCTCACTCTCTTTGAATCTTCTTTATCATGCTAGGATTAACAGGAAAAAGCAAAAAATTTCAGAATTGCACCTTGCAATGTGGAGATATTACTGTTTGTGCATTTACAATATTCATTGATTTTTGCCATTGAAAAACATGTTTTTCATATACCAGAAATGTTTGAAGCTACTGACTGAATGAAAGGAGCTGGCATCTCACTCTCTTTGAATCTTCTTTATCATGCTAGGATTAACAGGAAAAAGCTAAAAATTTCAGAATTGCACCGTGCAATGTGGAGATATTACTGTTTGTGCATTTACAATATTCATTGATTTTTGCCATTGAAAAACATGTTTTTCATATACCAGAAATGTTTGAAGCTACTGACTGAATGAAAGGAGCTGGCATCTCACTCTCTTTGAATCTTCTTTATCATGCTAGGATTAGCAGGAAAAAGCAAAAAATTTCAGAATTGCACCTTGCAATGTGGAGATATTACTGTTTGTGCATTTACAATATTCATTGATTTTTGCCATTGAAAAACATGTTTTTCATATACCAGAAATGTTTGAAGCTACTGACTGAATGAAAGGAGCTGGCATCTCACTCTCTTTGAATCTTCTTTATCATGCTAGGATTAGCAGGATAAAGCAAAAAATTTCAGAATTGCACCTTGCAATGTGGAGATATTACTGTTTGTGCATTTACAATATTCATTGATTTTTGCCATTGAAAAACATGTTTTTCATATACCAGAAATGTTTGAAGCTACTGACTGAATGAAAGGAGCTGGCATCTCACTCTCTTTGAATCTTCTTTATCATGCTAGGATTAACAGGAAAAAGCAAAAAATTTCAGAATTGCACCTTGCAATGTGGAGATATTACTGTTTGTGCATTTACAATATTCATTGATTTTTGCCATTGAAAAACGTCCAGAAATGTTTGAAGCTACTGACTGAATGAAAGGAGCTGGCATCTCACTCTCTTTGAATCTTCTTTATCATGCTAGGATTAGCAGGAAAAAGCAAAAAATTTCAGAATTGCACCTTGCAATGTGGAGATATTACTGTTTGTGCATTTACAATATTCATTGATTTTTGCCATTGAAAAACGTCCAGAAATGTTTGAAGCTACTGACTGAATGAAAGGAGCTGGCATCTCACTCTCTTTGAATCTTCTTTATCATGCTAGGATTAGCAGGAAAAAGCAAAAAATTTCAGAATTGCACCTTGCAATGTGGAGATATTACTGTTTGTGCATTTACAATATTCATTGATTTTTGCCATTGAAAAACATGTTTTTCATATACCAGAAATGTTTGAAGCTACTGACTGAATGAAAGGAGCTGGCATCTCACTCTTTGAATCTTCTTTATCATGCTAGGATTAGCAGGAAAAAGCAAACAATTTCAGAATTGCACCTTGCAATGTGGAGATATTACTGTTTGTGCATTTACAATATTCATTGATTTTTGCCATTGAAAAACATGTTTTTCATATACCAGAAATGTTTGAAGCTACTGACTGAATGAAAGGAGCTGGCCTCTCACTCTCTTTGAATCTTCTTTATCATGCTAGGATTAACAGGAAAAAGCTAAAAATTTCAGAATTGCACCGTGCAATGTGGAGATATTACTGTTTGTGCATTTACAATATTCATTGATTTTTGCCATTGAAAAACATGTTTTTCATATACCAGAAATGTTTGAAGCTACTGACTGAATGAAAGGAGCTGGCATCTCACTCTCTTTGAATCTTCTTTATCATGCTAGGATTAGCAGGAAAAAGCAAAAAATTTCAGAATTACACCTTGCAATGTGGAGATATTACTGTTTGTGCATTTACAATATTCATTGATTTTTGCCATTGAAAAACATGTTTTTCATATACCAGAAATGTTTGAAGCTACTGACTGAATGAAAGGAGCTGGCATCTCACTCTCTTTGAATCTTCTTTATCATGCTAGGATTAACAGGAAAAAGCAAAAAATTTCAGAATTGCACCTTGCAATGTGGAGATATTACTGTTTGTGCATTACAATATTCATTGATTTTTGCCATTGAAAAACATGTTTTTCATATACCAGAAATGTTTGAAGCTACTGACTGAATGAAAGGAGCTGGCATCTCACTCTCTTTGAATCTTCTTTATCATGCTAGGATTAACAGGAAAAAGCAAAAAATTTCAGAATTGCACCTTGCAATGTGGAGATATTACTGTTTGTGCATTTACAATATTCATTGATTTTTGCCATTGAAAAACGTCCAGAAATGTTTGAAGCTACTGACTGAATGAAAGGAGCTGGCATCTCACTCTCTTTGAATCTTCTTTATCATGCTAGGATTAACAGGAAAAAGCTAAAAATTTCAGAATTGCACCGTGCAATGTGGAGATATTACTGTTTGTGCATTTACAATATTCATTGATTTTTGCCATTGAAAAACAAGTTTTTCATATACCAGAAATGTTTGAAGCTACTGACTGAATGAAAGGAGCTGGCATCTCACTCTCTTTGAATCTTCTTTATCATGCTAGGATTAACAGGAAAAAGCAAAAAATTTCAGAATTGCACCTTGCAATGTGGAGATATTACTGTTTGTGCATTTACAATATTCATTGATTTTTGCCATTGAAAAACATGTTTTTCATATACCAGAAATGTTTGAAGCTACTGACTGAATGAAAGGAGCTGGCATCTCACTCTCTTTGAATCTTCTTTATCATGCTAGGATTAACAGGAAAAAGCTAAAAATTTCAGAATTGCACCGTGCAATGTGGAGATATTACTGTTTGTGCATTTACAATATTCATTGATTTTTGCCATTGAAAAACATGTTTTTCATATACCAGAAATGTTTGAAGCTACTGACTGAATGAAAGGAGCTGGCATCTCACTCTCTTTGAATCTTCTTTATCATGCTAGGATTAGCAGGAAAAAGCAAAAAATTTCAGAATTGCACCTTGCAATGTGGAGATATTACTGTTTGTGCATTTACAATATTCATTGATTTTTGCCATTGAAAAACATGTTTTTCATATACCAGAAATGTTTGAAGCTACTGACTGAATGAAAGGAGCTGGCATCTCACTCTCTTTGAATCTTCTTTATCATGCTAGGATTAACAGGAAAAAGCTAAAAATTTCAGAATTGCACCGTGCAATGTGGAGATATTACTGTTTGTGCATTTACAATATTCATTGATTTTTGCCATTGAAAAACATGTTTTTCATATACCAGAAATGTTTGAAGCTACTGACTGAATGAAAGGAGCTGGCATCTCACTCTCTTTGAATCTTCTTTATCATGCTAGGATTAGCAGGAAAAAGCAAAAAATTTCAGAATTGCACCTTGCAATGTGGAGATATTACTGTTTGTGCATTTACAATATTCATTGATTTTTGCCATTGAAAAACATGTTTTTCATATACCAGAAATGTTTGAAGCTACTGACTGAATGAAAGGAGCTGGCATCTCACTCTCTTTGAATCTTCTTTATCATGCTAGGATTAACAGGAAAAAGCAAAAAATTTCAGAATTGCACCTTGCAATGTGGAGATATTACTGTTTGTGCATTTACAATATTCATTGATTTTTGCCATTGAAAAACATGTTTTTCATATACCAGAAATGTTTGAAGCTACTGACTGAATGAAAGGAGCTGGCATCTCACTCTCTTTGAATCTTCTTTATCATGCTAGGATTAACAGGAAAAAGCTAAAAATTTCAGAATTGCACCGTGCAATGTGGAGATATTACTGTTTGTGCATTTACAATATTCATTGATTTTTGCCATTGAAAAACATGTTTTTCATATACCAGAAATGTTTGAAGCTACTGACTGAATGAAAGGAGCTGGCATCTCACTCTCTTTGAATCTTCTTTATCATGCTAGGATTAGCAGGAAAAAGCAAAAAATTTCAGAATTGCACCTTGCAATGTGGAGATATTACTGTTTGTGCATTTACAATATTCATTGATTTTTGCCATTGAAAACATGTTTTTCATATACCAGAAATGTTTGAAGCTACTGACTGAATGAAAGGAG
>NW_027371494.1:0-26684 GCF_046119375.1 Phyllobates terribilis
AGAATTGCACCTTGCAATGTGGAGATATTACTGTTTGTGCATTTACAATATTCATTGATTTTTGCCATTGAAAAACATGTTTTTCATATACCAGAAATGTTTGAAGCTACTGACTGAATGAAAGGAGCTGGCATCTCACTCTCTTTGAATCTTCTTTATCATGCTAGGATTAACAGGAAAAAGCTAAAAATTTCAGAATTGCACCGTGCAATGTGGAGATATTACTGTTTGTGCATTTACAATATTCATTGATTTTTGCCATTGAAAAACATGTTTTTCATATACCAGAAATGTTTGAAGCTACTGACTGAATGAAAGGAGCTGGCATCTCACTCTCTTTGAATCTTCTTTATCATGCTAGGATTAGCAGGAAAAAGCAAAAAATTTCAGAATTGCACCTTGCAATGTGGAGATATTACTGTTTGTGCATTTACAATATTCATTGATTTTTGCCATTGAAAAACATGTTTTTCATATACCAGAAATGTTTGAAGCTACTGACTGAATGAAAGGAGCTGGCATCTCACTCTCTTTGAATCTTCTTTATCATGCTAGGATTAACAGGAAAAAGCAAAGAATTTCAGAATTGCACCTTGCAATGTGGAGATATTACTGTTTGTGCATTTACAATATTCATTGATTTTTGCCATTGAAAAACATGTTTTTCATATACCAGAAATGTTTGAAGCTACTGACTGAATGAAAGGAGCTGGCATCTCACTCTCTTTGAATCTTCTTTATCATGCTAGGATTAACAGGAAAAAGCAAAAAATTTCAGAATTGCACCTTGCAATGTGGAGATATTACTGTTTGTGCATTTACAATATTCATTGATTTTTGCCATTGAAAAACATGTTTTTCATATACCAGAAATGTTTGAAGCTACTGACTGAATGAAAGGAGCTGGCATCTCACTCTCTTTGAATCTTCTTTATCATGCTAGGATTAACAGGAAAAAGCTAAAAATTTCAGAATTGCACCGTGCAATGTGGAGATATTACTGTTTGTGCATTTACAATATTCATTGATTTTTGCCATTGAAAAACATGTTTTTCATATACCAGAAATGTTTGAAGCTACTGACTGAATGAAAGGAGCTGGCATCTCACTCTCTTTGAATCTTCTTTATCATGCTAGGATTAGCAGGAAAAAGCAAAAAATTTCAGAATTGCACCTTGCAATGTGGAGATATTACTGTTTTTGCATTTACAATATTCATTGATTTTTGCCATTGAAAAACATGTTTTTCATATACCAGAAATGTTTGAAGCTACTGACTGAATGAAAGGAGCTGGCATCTCACTCTCTTTGAATCTTCTTTATCATGCTAGGATTAACAGGAAAAAGCAAAAAATTTCAGAATTGCACCTTGCAATGTGGAGATATTACTGTTTGTGCATTTACAATATTCATTGATTTTTGCCATTGAAAAACATGTTTTTCATATACCAGAAATGTTTGAAGCTACTGACTGAATGAAAGGAGCTGGCATCTCACTCTCTTTGAATCTTCTTTATCATGCTAGGATTAACAGGAAAAAGCTAAAAATTTCAGAATTGCACCATGCAATGTGGAGATATTACTGTTTGTGCATTTACAATATTCATTGATTTTTGCCATTGAAAAACATGTTTTTCATATACCAGAAATGTTTGAAGCTACTGACTGAATGAAAGGAGCTGGCATCTCACTCTCTTTGAATCTTCTTTATCATGCTAGGATTAACAGGAAAAAGCTAAAAATTTCAGAATTGCACCGTGCAATGTGGAGATATTACTGTTTGTGCATTTACAATATTCATTGATTTTTGCCATTGAAAAACATGTTTTTCATATGCCAGAAATGTTTGAAGCTACTGACTGAATGAAAGGAGCTGGCATCTCACTCTCTTTGAATCTTCTTTATCATGCTAGGATTAGCAGGAAAAAGCAAAAAATTTCAGAATTGCACCTTGCAATGTGGAGATATTACTGTTTGTGCATTTACAATATTCATTGATTTTTGCCATTGAAAAACATGTTTTTCATATACCAGAAATGTTTGAAGCTACTGACTGAATGAAAGGAGCTGGCATCTCACTCTCTTTGAATCTTCTTTATCATGCTAGGATTAACAGGAAAAAGCAAAAAATTTCAGAATTGCACCTTGCAATGTGGAGATATTACTGTTTGTGCATTTACAATATTCATTGATTTTTGCCATTGAAAAACATGTTTTTCATATACCAGAAATGTTTGAAGCTACTGACTGAATGAAAGGAGCTGGCATCTCACTCTCTTTGAATCTTCTTTATCATGCTAGGATTAACAGGAAAAAGCTAAAAATTTCAGAATTGCACCGTGCAATGTGGAGATATTACTGTTTGTGCATTTACAATATTCATTGATTTTTGCCATTGAAAAACATGTTTTTCATATACCAGAAATGTTTGAAGCTACTGACTGAATGAAAGGAGCTGGCATCTCACTCTCTTTGAATCTTCTTTATCATGCTAGGATTAGCAGGAAAAAGCAAAAAATTTCAGAATTGCACCTTGCAATGTGGAGATATTACTGTTTGTGCATTTACAATATTCATTGATTTTTGCCATTGAAAAACATGTTTTTCATATACCAGAAATGTTTGAAGCTACTGACTGAATGAAAGGAGCTGGCATCTCACTCTCTTTGAATCTTCTTTATCATGCTAGGATTAACAGGAAAAAGCAAAAAATTTCAGAATTGCAACTTGCAATGTGGAGATATTACTGTTTGTGCATTTACAATATTCATTGATTTTTGCCATTGAAAAACATGTTTTTCATATACCAGAAATGTTTGAAGCTACTGACTGAATGAAAGGAGCTGGCATCTCACTCTCTTTGAATCTTCTTTATCATGCTAGGATTAACAGGAAAAAGCTAAAAATTTCAGAATTGCACCGTGCAATGTGGAGATATTACTGTTTGTGCATTTACAATATTCATTGATTTTTGCCATTGAAAAACATGTTTTTCATATACCAGAAATGTTTGAAGCTACTGACTGAATGAAAGGAGCTGGCATCTCACTCTCTTTGAATCTTCTTTATCATGCTAGGATTAGCAGGAAAAAGCAAAAAATTTCAGAATTGCACCTTGCAATGTGGAGATATTACTGTTTTTGCATTTACAATATTCATTGATTTTTGCCATTGAAAAACATGTTTTTCATATACCAGAAATGTTTGAAGCTACTGACTGAATGAAAGGAGCTGGCATCTCACTCTCTTTGAATCTTCTTTATCATGCTAGGATTAACAGGAAAAAGCAAAAAAATTTCAGAATTGCACCTTGCAATGTGGAGATATTACTGTTTGTGCATTTACAATATTCATTGATTTTTGCCATTGAAAAACATGTTTTTCATATACCAGAAATGTTTGAAGCTACTGACTGAATGAAAGGAGCTGGCATCTCACTCTCTTTGAATCTTCTTTATCATGCTAGGATTAACAGGAAAAAGCTAAAAATTTCAGAATTGCACCGTGCAATGTGGAGATATTACTGTTTGTGCATTTACAATATTCATTGATTTTTGCCATTGAAAAACATGTTTTTCATATACCAGAAATGTTTGAAGCTACTGACTGAATGAAAGGAGCTGGCATCTCACTCTCTTTGAATCTTCTTTATCATGCTAGGATTAGCAGGAAAAAGCAAAAATTTCAGAATTGCACCTTGCAATGTGGAGATATTACTGTTTGTGCATTTACAATATTCATTGATTTTTGCCATTGAAAAACATGTTTTTCATATACCAGAAATGTTTGAAGCTACTGACTGAATGAAAGGAGCTGGCATCTCACTCTCTTTGAATCTTCTTTATCATGCTAGGATTAACAGGAAAAAGCAAAAAATTTCAGAATTGCACCTTGCAATGTGGAGATATTACTGTTTGTGCATTTACAATATTCATTGATTTTTGCCATTGAAAAACGTTTTTCATATACCAGAAATGTTTGAAGCTACTGACTGAATGAAAGGAGCTGGCATCTCACTCTCTTTGAATCTTCTTTATCATGCTAGGATTAACAGGAAAAAGCTAAAAATTTCAGAATTGCACCGTGCAATGTGGAGATATTACTGTTTGTGCATTTACAATATTCATTGATTTTTGCCATTGAAAAACATGTTTTTCATATACCAGAAATGTTTGAAGCTACTGACTGAATGAAAGGAGCTGGCATCTCACTCTCTTTGAATCTTCTTTATCATGCTAGGATTAGCAGGAAAAAGCAAAAAATTTCAGAATTGCACCTTGCAATGTGGAGATATTACTGTTCGTGCATTTACAATATTCATTGATTTTTGCCATTGAAAAACATGTTTTTCATATACCAGAAATGTTTGAAGCTACTGACTGAATGAAAGGAGCTGGCATCTCACTCTCTTTGAATCTTCTTTATCATGCTAGGATTAACAGGAAAAAGCTAAAAATTTCAGAATTGCACCGTGCAATGTGGAGATATTACTGTTTGTGCATTTACAATATTCATTGATTTTTGCCATTGAAAAACATGTTTTTCATATACCAGAAATGTTTGAAGCTACTGACTGAATGAAAGGAGCTGGCATCTCACTCTCTTTGAATCTTCTTTATCATGCTAGGATTAGCAGGAAAAAGCAAAAAATTTCAGAATTGCACCTTGCAATGTGGAGATATTACTGTTTGTGCATTTACAATATTCATTGATTTTTGCCATTGAAAAACATGTTTTTCATATACCAGAAATGTTTGAAGCTACTGACTGAATGAAAGGAGCTGGCATCTCACTCTCTTTGAATCTTCTTTATCATGCTAGGATTAACAGGAAAAAGCTAAAAATTTCAGAATTGCACCGTGCAATGTGGAGATATTACTGTTTGTGCATTTACAATATTCATTGATTTTTGCCATTGAAAAACATGTTTTTCATATACCAGAAATGTTTGAAGCTACTGACTGAATGAAAGGAGCTGGCATCTCACTCTCTTTGAATCTTCTTTATCATGCTAGGATTAACAGGAAAAAGCAAAAAATTTCAGAATTGCACCTTGCAATGTGGAGATATTACTGTTTGTGCATTTACAATATTCATTGATTTTTGCCATTGAAAAACGTTTTTCATATACCAGAAATGTTTGAAGCTACTGACTGAATGAAAGGAGCTGGCATCTCACTCTCTTTGAATCTTCTTTATCATGCTAGGATTAACAGGAAAAAGCTAAAAATTTCAGAATTGCACCGTGCAATGTGGAGATATTACTGTTTGTGCATTTACAATATTCATTGATTTTTGCCATTGAAAAACATGTTTTTCATATACCAGAAATGTTTGAAGCTACTGACTGAATGAAAGGAGCTGGCATCTCACTCTCTTTGAATCTTCTTTATCATGCTAGGATTAGCAGGAAAAAGCAAAAAATTTCAGAATTGCACCTTGCAATGTGGAGATATTACTGTTTGTGCATTTACAATATTCATTGATTTTTGCCATTGAAAAACATGTTTTTCATATACCAGAAATGTTTGAAGCTACTGACTGAATGAAAGGAGCTGGCATCTCACTCTCTTTGAATCTTCTTTATCATGCTAGGATTAACAGGAAAAAGCTAAAAATTTCAGAATTGCACCGTGCAATGTGGAGATATTACTGTTTGTGCATTTACAATATTCATTGATTTTTGCCATTGAAAAACATGTTTTTTCATATACCAGAAATGTTTGAAGCTACTGACTGAATGAAAGAAGCTGGCATCTCACTCTCTTTGAATCTTCTTTATCATGCTAGGATTAGCAGGAAAAAGCAAAAAATTTCAGAATTGCACCTTGCAATGTGGAGATATTACTGTTTGTGCATTTACAATATTCATTGATTTTTGCCATTGAAAAACATGTTTTTCATATACCAGAAATGTTTGAAGCTACTGACTGAATGAAAGGAGCTGGCATCTCACTCTCTTTGAATCTTCTTTATCATGCTAGGATTAACAGGAAAAAGCAAAAAATTTCAGAATTGCACCTTGCAATGTGGAGATATTACTGTTTGTGCATTTACAATATTCATTGATTTTTGCCATTGAAAAACATGTTTTTCATATACCAGAAATGTTTGAAGCTACTGACTGAATGAAAGGAGCTGGCATCTCACTCTCTTTGAATCTTCTTTATCATGCTAGGATTAACAGGAAAAAGCTAAAAATTTCAGAATTGCACCGTGCAATGTGGAGATATTACTGTTTGTGCATTTACAATATTCATTGATTTTTGCCATTGAAAAACATGTTTTTCATATACCAGAAATGTTTGAAGCTACTGACTGAATGAAAGGAGCTGGCATCTCACTCTCTTTGAATCTTCTTTATCATGCTAGGATTAGCAGGAAAAAGCAAAAAATTTCAGAATTGCACCTTGCAATGTGGAGATATTACTGTTTGTGCATTTACAATATTCATTGATTTTTGCCATTGAAAAACATGTTTTTCATATACCAGAAATGTTTGAAGCTACTGACTGAATGAAAGGAGCTGGCATCTCACTCTCTTTGAATCTTCTTTATCATGCTATTATTAACAGGAAAAAGCTAAAAATTTCAGAATTGCACCGTGCAATGTGGAGATATTACTGTTTGTGCATTTACAATATTCATTGATTTTTGCCATTGAAAAACATGTTTTTCATATACCAGAAATGTTTGAAGCTACTGACTGAATGAAAGGAGCTGGCATCTCACTCTCTTTGAATCTTCTTTATCATGCTAGGATTAGCAGGAAAAAGCAAAAAATTTCAGAATTGCACCTTGCAATGTGGAGATATTACTGTTTGTGCATTTACAATATTCATTGATTTTTGCCATTGAAAAACATGTTTTTCATATACCAGAAATGTTTGAAGCTACTGACTGAATGAAAGGAGCTGGCATCTCACTCTCTTTGAATCTTCTTTATCATGCTAGGATTAACAGGAAAAAGCAAAGAATTTCAGAATTGCACCTTGCAATGTGGAGATATTACTGTTTGTGCATTTACAATATTCATTGATTTTTGCCATTGAAAAACATGTTTTTCATATACCAGAAATGTTTGAAGCTACTGACTGAATGAAAGGAGCTGGCATCTCACTCTCTTTGAATCTTCTTTATCATGCTAGGATTAACAGGAAAAAGCTAAAAATTTCAGAATTGCACCGTGCAATGTGGAGATATTACTGTTTGTGCATTTACAATATTCATTGATTTTTGCCATTGAAAAACATGTTTTTCATATACCAGAAATGTTTGAAGCTACTGACTGAATGAAAGGAGCTGGCATCTCACTCTCTTTGAATCTTCTTTATCATGCTAGGATTAGCAGGAAAAAGCAAAAAATTTCAGAATTGCACCTTGCAATGTGGAGATATTACTGTTTGTGCATTTACAATATTCATTGATTTTTGCCATTGAAAAACATGTTTTTCATATACCAGAAATGTTTGAAGCTACTGACTGAATGAAAGGAGCTGGCATCTCACTCTCTTTGAATCTTCTTTATCATGCTAGGATTAACAGGAAAAAGCTAAAAATTTCAGAATTGCACCGTGCAATGTGGAGATATTACTGTTTGTGCATTTACAATATTCATTGATTTTTGCCATTGAAAAACATGTTTTTCATATACCAGAAATGTTTGAAGCTACTAACTGAATGAAAGGAGCTGGCATCTCACTCTCTTTGAATCTCCTTTATCATGCTAGGATTAGCAGGAAAAAGCAAAAAATTTCAGAATTGCACCTTGCAATGTGGAGATATTACTGTTTGTGCATTTACAATATTCATTGATTTTTGCCATTGAAAAACATGTTTTTCATATACCAGAAATGTTTGAAGCTACTGACTGAATGAAAGGAGCTGGCATCTCACTCTCTTTGAATCTTCTTTATCATGCTAGGATTAACAGGAAAAAGCAAAAAATTTCAGAATTGCACCTTGCAATGTGGAGATATTACTGTTTGTGCATTTACAATATTCATTGATTTTTGCCATTGAAAAACATGTTTTTCATATACCAGAAATGTTTGAAGCTACTGACTAAATGAAAGGAGCTGGCATCTCACTCTCTTTGAATCTTCTTTATCATGCTAGGATTAACAGGAAAAAGCTAAAAATTTCAGAATTGCACCGTGCAATGTGGAGATATTACTGTTTGTGCATTTACAATATTCATTGATTTTTGCCATTGAAAAACATGTTTTTCATATACCAGAAATGTTTGAAGCTACTGACTGAATGAAAGGAGCTGGCATCTCACTCTCTTTGAATCTTCTTTATCATGCTAGGATTAGCAGGAAAAAGCAAAAAATTTCAGAATTGCACCTTGCAATGTGGAGATATTACTGTTTGTGCATTTACAATATTCATTGATTTTTGCCATTGAAAAACATGTTTTTCATATACCAGAAATGTTTGAAGCTACTGACTGAATGAAAGGAGCTGGCATCTCACTCTCTTTGAATCTTCTTTATCATGCTAGGATTAACAGGAAAAAGCTAAAAATTTCAGAATTGCACCGTGCAATGTGGAGATATTACTGTTTGTGCATTTACAATATTCATTGATTTTTGCCATTGAAAAACATGTTTTTCATATACCAGAAATGTTTGAAGCTACTGACTGAATGAAAGGAGCTGGCATCTCACTCTCTTTGAATCTTCTTTATCATGCTAGGATTAGCAGGAAAAAGCAAAAAATTTCAGAATTGCACCTTGCAATGTGGAGATATTACTGTTTGTGCATTTACAATATTCATTGATTTTTGCCATTGAAAAACATGTTTTTCATATACCAGAAATGTTTGAAGCTACTGACTGAATGAAAGGAGCTGGCATCTCACTCTCTTTGAATCTTCTTTATCATGCTAGGATTAACAGGAAAAAGCTAAAAATTTCAGAATTGCACCGTGCAATGTGGAGATATTACTGTTTGTGCATTTACAATATTCATTGATTTTTGCCATTGAAAAACATGTTTTTCATATACCAGAAATGTTTGAAGCTACTGACTGAATGAAAGGAGCTGGCATCTCACTCTCTTTGAATCTTCTTTATCATGCTAGGATTAGCAGGAAAAAGCAAAAAATTTCAGAATTGCACCTTGCAATGTGGAAATATTACTGTTTGTGCATTTACAATATTCATTGATTTTTGCCATTGAAAAACATGTTTTTCATATACCAGAAATGTTTGAAGCTACTGACTGAATGAAAGGAGCTGGCATCTCACTCTCTTTGAATCTTCTTTATCATGCTAGGATTAACAGGAAAAAGCAAAAAATTTCAGAATTGCACCTTGCAATGTGGAGATATTACTGTTTGTGCATTTACAATATTCATTGATTTTTGCCATTGAAAAACATGTTTTTCATATACCAGAAATGTTTGAAGCTACTGACTGAATGAAAGGAGCTGGCATCTCACTCTCTTTGAATCTTCTTTATCATGCTAGGATTAACAGGAAAAAGCTAAAAATTTCAGAATTGCACCGTGCAATGTGGAGATATTACTGTTTGTGCATTTACAATATTCATTGATTTTTGCCATTGAAAAACATGTTTTTCATATACCAGAAATGTTTGAAGCTACTGACTGAATGAAAGGAGCTGGCATCTCACTCTCTTTGAATCTTCTTTATCATGCTAGGATTAGCAGGAAAAAGCAAAAAATTTCAGAATTGCACCTTGCAATGTGGAGATATTACTGTTTGTGCATTTACAATATTCATTGATTTTTGCCATTGAAAAACATGTTTTTCATATACCAGAAATGTTTGAAGCTACTGACTGAATGAAAGGAGCTGGCATCTCACTCTCTTTGAATCTTCTTTATCATGCTAGGATTAACAGGAAAAAGCTAAAAATTTCAGAATTGCACCGTGCAATGTGGAGATATTACTGTTTGTGCATTTACAATATTCATTGATTTTTGCCATTGAAAAACATGTTTTTCATATACCAGAAATGTTTGAAGCTACTGACTGAATGAAAGGAGCTGGCATCTCACTCTCTTTGAATCTTCTTTATCATGCTAGGATTAGCAGGAAAAAGCAAAAAATTTCAGAATTGCACCTTGCAATGTGGAGATATTACTGTTTGTGCATTTACAATATTCATTGATTTTTGCCATTGAAAAACATGTTTTTCATATACCAGAAATGTTTGAAGCTACTGACTGAATGAAAGGAGCTGGCATCTCACTCTCTTTGAATCTTTATCATGCTAGGATTAACAGGAAAAAGCAAAAAATTTCAGAATTGCACCTTGCAATGTGGAGATATTACTGTTTGTGCATTTACAATATTCATTGATTTTTGCCATTGAAAAACATGTTTTTCATATACCAGAAATGTTTGAAGCTACTGACTGAATGAAAGGAGCTGGCATCTCACTCTCTTTGAATCTTCTTTATCATGCTAGGATTAACAGGAAAAAGCTAAAAATTTCAGAATTGCACCGTGCAATGTGGAGATATTACTGTTTGTGCATTTACAATATTCATTGATTTTTGCCATTGAAAAACATGTTTTTCATATACCAGAAATGTTTGAAGCTACTGACTGAATGAAAGGAGCTGGCATCTCACTCTCTTTGAATCTTCTTTATCATGCTAGGATTAACAGGAAAAAGCAAAAAATTTCAGAATTTCACCTTGCAATGTGGAGATATTACTGTTTGTGCATTTACAATATTCATTGATTTTTGCCATTGAAAAACATGTTTTTCATATACCAGAAATGTTTGAAGCTACTGACTGAATGAAAGGAGCTGGCATCTCACTCTCTTTGAATCTTCTTTATCATGCTAGGATTAACAGGAAAAAGCTAAAAATTTCAGAATTGCACCGTGCAATGTGGAGATATTACTGTTTGTGCATTTACAATATTCATTGATTTTTGCCATTGAAAAACATGTTTTTCATATACCAGAAATGTTTGAAGCTACTGACTGAATGAAAGGAGCTGGCATCTCACTCTCTTTGAATCTTCTTTATCATGCTAGGATTAGCAGGAAAAAGCAAAAAATTTCAGAATTGCACCTTGCAATGTGGAGATATTACTGTTTGTGCATTTACAATATTCATTGATTTTTGCCATTGAAAAACATGTTTTTCATATACCAGAAATGTTTGAAGCTACTGACTGAATGAAAGGAGCTGGCATCTCACTCTCTTTGAATCTTCTTTATCATGCTAGGATTAACAGGAAAAAGCTAAAAATTTCAGAATTGCACCGTGCAATGTGGAGATATTACTGTTTGTGCATTTACAATATTCATTGATTTTTGCCATTGAAAAACATGTTTTTCATATACCAGAAATGTTTGAAGCTACTGACTGAATGAAAGGAGCTGGCATCTCACTCTCTTTGAATCTTCTTTATCATGCTAGGATTAACAGGAAAAAGCTAAAAATTTCAGAATTGCACAGTGCAATGTGGAGATATTACTGTTTGTGCATTTACAATATTCATTGATTTTTGCCATTGAAAAACATGTTTTTCATATACCAGAAATGTTTGAAGCTACTGACTGAATGAAAGGAGCTGGCATCTCACTCTCTTTGAATCTTCTTTATCATGCTAGGATTAGCAGGAAAAAGCAAAAAATTTCAGAATTGCACCTTGCAATGTGGAGATATTACTGTTTGTGCATTTACAATATTCATTGATTTTTGCCATTGAAAAACATGTTTTTCATATACCAGAAATGTTTGAAGCTACTGACTGAATGAAAGGAGCTGGCATCTCACTCTCTTTGAATCTTCTTTATCATGCTAGGATTAACAGGAAAAAGCTAAAAATTTCAGAATTGCACCGTGCAATGTGGAGATATTACTGTTTGTGCATTTACAATATTCATTGATTTTTGCCATTGAAAAACATGTTTTTCATATACCAGAAATGTTTGAAGCTACTGACTGAATGAAAGGAGCTGGCATCTCACTCTCTTTGAATCTTCTTTATCATGCTAGGATTAGCAGGAAAAAGCAAAAAATTTCAGAATTGCACCTTGCAATGTGGAGATATTACTGTTTGTGCATTTACAATATTCATTGATTTTTGCCATTGAAAAACATGTTTTTCATATACCAGAAATGTTTGAAGCTACTGACTGAATGAAAGGAGCTGGCATCTCACTCTCTTTGAATCTTCTTTATCATGCTAGGATTAACAGGAAAAAGCTAAAAATTTCAGAATTGCACCGTGCAATGTGGAGATATTACTGTTTGTGCATTTACAATATTCATTGATTTTTGCCATTGAAAAACATGTTTTTCATATACCAGAAATGTTTGAAGCTACTGACTGAATGAAAGGAGCTGGCATCTCACTCTCTTTGAATCTTCTTTATCATGCTAGGATTAGCAGGAAAAAGCAAAAAATTTCAGAATTGCACCTTCCAATGTGGAGATATTACTGTTTGTGCATTTACAATATTCATTGATTTTTGCCATTGAAAAACATGTTTTTCATATACCAGAAATGTTTGAAGCTACTGACTGAATGAAAGGAGCTGGCATCTCACTCTCTTTGAATCTTCTTTATCATGCTAGGATTAACAGGAAAAAGCTAAAAATTTCAGAATTGCACCGTGCAATGTGGAGATATTACTGTTTGTGCATTTACAATATTCATTGATTTTTGCCATTGAAAAACATGTTTTTCATATACCAGAAATGTTTGAAGCTACTGACTGAATGAAAGGAGCTGGCATCTCACTCTCTTTGAATCTTCTTTATCATGCTAGGATTAGCAGGAAAAAGCAAAAAATTTCAGAATTGCACCTTGCAATGTGGAGATATTACTGTTTGTGCATTTACAATATTCATTGATTTTTGCCATTGAAAAACATGTTTTTCATATACCAGAAATGTTTGAAGCTACTGACTGAATGAAAGGAGCTGGCATCTCACTCTCTTTGAATCTTCTTTATCATGCTAGGATTAACAGGAAAAAGCAAAAAATTTCAGAATTGCACCTTGCAATGTGGAGATATTACTGTTTGTGCATTTACAATATTCATTGATTTTTGCCATTGAAAAACATGTTTTTCATATACCAGAAATGTTTGAAGCTACTGACTGAATGAAAGGAGCTGGCATCTCACTCTCTTTGAATCTTCTTTATCATGCTAGGATTAACAGGAAAAAGCTAAAAATTTCAGAATTGCACCGTGCAATGTGGAGATATTACTGTTTGTGCATTTACAATATTCATTGATTTTTGCCATTGAAAAACATGTTTTTCATATACCAGAAATGTTTGAAGCTACTGACTGAATGAAAGGAGCTGGCATCTCACTCTCTTTGAATCTTCTTTATCATGCTAGGATTAGCAGGAAAAAGCAAAAAATTTCAGAATTGCACCTTGCAATGTGGAGATATTACTGTTTGTGCATTTACAATATTCATTGATTTTTGCCATTGAAAAACATGTTTTTCATATACCAGAAATGTTTGAAGCTACTGACTGAATGAAAGGAGCTGGCATCTCACTCTCTTTGAATCTTCTTTATCATGCTAGGATTAACAGGAAAAAGCTAAAAATTTCAGAATTGCACCGTGCAATGTGGAGATATTACTGTTTGTGCATTTACAATATTCATTGATTTTTGCCATTGAAAAACATGTTTTTCATATACCAGAAATGTTTGAAGCTACTGACTGAATGAAAGGAGCTGGCATCTCACTCTCTTTGAATCTTCTTTATCATGCTAGGATTAGCAGGAAAAAGCAAAAAATTTCAGAATTGCACCTTGCAATGTGGAGATATTACTGTTTGTGCATTTACAATATTCATTGATTTTTGCCATTGAAAAACATGTTTTTCATATACCAGAAATGTTTGAAGCTACTGACTGAATGAAAGGAGCTGGCATCTCACTCTCTTTGAATCTTCTTTATCATGCTAGGATTAACAGGAAAAAGCTAAAAATTTCAGAATTGCACCGTGCAATGTGGAGATATTACTGTTTGTGCATTTACAATATTCATTGATTTTTGCCATTGAAAAACATGTTTTTCATATACCAGAAATGTTTGAAGCTACTGACTGAATGAAAGGAGCTGGCATCTCACTCTCTTTGAATCTTCTTTATCATGCTAGGATTAGCAGGAAAAAGCAAAAAATTTCAGAATTGCACCTTGCAATGTGGAGATATTACTGTTTGTGCATTTACAATATTCATTGATTTTTGCCATTGAAAAACATGTTTTTCATATACCAGAAATGTTTGAAGCTACTGACTGAATGAAAGGAGCTGGCATCTCACTCTCTTTGAATCTTTATCATGCTAGGATTAACAGGAAAAAGCAAAAAATTTCAGAATTGCACCGTGCAATGTGGAGATATTACTGTTTGTGCATTTACAATATTCATTGATTTTTGCCATTGAAAAACATGTTTTTCATATACCAGAAATGTTTGAAGCTACTGACTGAATGAAAGGAGCTGGCATCTCACTCTCTTTGAATCTTCTTTATCATGCTAGGATTAGCAGGAAAAAGCAAAAAATTTCAGAATTGCACCTTGCAATGTGGAGATATTACTGTTTGTGCATTTACAATATTCATTGATTTTTGCCATTGAAAAACATGTTTTTCATATACCAGAAATGTTTGAAGCTACTGACTGAATGAAAGGAGCTGGCATCTCACTCTCTTTGAATCTTCTTTATCATGCTAGGAAAAACAGGAAAAAGCTAAAAATTTCAGAATTGCACCTTGCAATGTGGAGATATTACTGTTTGTGCATTTACAATATTCATTGATTTTTGCCATTGAAAAACATGTTTTTCATATACCAGAAATGTTTGAAGCTACTGACTGAATGAAAGGAGCTGGCATCTCACTCTCTTTGAATCTTCTTTATCATGCTAGGATTAGCAGGAAAAAGCAAAAAATTTCAGAATTGCACCTTGCAATGTGGAGATATTACTGTTTGTGCATTTACAATATTCATTGATTTTTGCCATTGAAAAACATGTTTTTCATATACCAGAAATGTTTGAAGCTACTGACTGAATGAAAGGAGCTGGCATCTCACTCTCTTTGAATCTTCTTTATCATGCTAGGATTAGCAGGAAAAAGCAAAAAATTTCAGAATTGCACCTTGCAATGTGGAGATATTACTGTTTGTGCATTTACAATATTCATTGATTTTTGCCATTGAAAAACATGTTTTTCATATACCAGAAATGTTTGAAGCTACTGACTGAATGAAAGGAGCTGGCATCTCACTCTCTTTGAATCTTCTTTATCATGCTAGGATTAGCAGGAAAAAGCAAAAAATTTCAGAATTGCACCTTGCAATGTGGAGATATTACTGTTTGTGCATTTACAATATTCATTGATTTTTGCCATTGAAAAACATGTTTTTCATATACCAGAAATGTTTGAAGCTACTGACTGAATGAAAGGAGCTGGCATCTCACTCTCTTTGAATCTTCTTTATCATGCTAGGATTAACAGGAAAAAGCAAAAAATTTCAGAATTGCACCTTGCAATGTGGAGATATTACTGTTTGTGCATTTACAATATTCATTGATTTTTGCCATTGAAAAACATGTTTTTCATATACCAGAAATGTTTGAAGCTACTGACTGAATGAAAGGAGCTGGCATCTCACTCTCTTTGAATCTTCTTTATCATGCTAGGATTAACAGGAAAAAGCTAAAAATTTCAGAATTGCACCGTGCAATGTGGAGATATTACTGTTTGTGCATTTACAATATTCATTGATTTTTGCCATTGAAAAACATGTTTTTCATATACCAGAAATGTTTGAAGCTACTGACTGAATGAAAGGAGCTGGCATCTCACTCTCTTTGAATCTTCTTTATCATGCTAGGATTAGCAGGAAAAAGCAAAAAATTTCAGAATTGCACCTTGCAATGTGGAGATATTACTGTTTGTGCATTTACAATATTCATTGAATTTTGCCATTGAAAAACATGTTTTTCATATACCAGAAATGTTTGAAGCTACTGACTGAATGAAAGGAGCTGGCATCTCACTCTCTTTGAATCTTCTTTATCATGCTAGGATTAACAGGAAAAAGCAAAGAATTTCAGAATTGCACCTTGCAATGTGGAGATATTACTGTTTGTGCATTTACAATATTCATTGATTTTTGCCATTGAAAAACATGTTTTTCATATACCAGAAATGTTTGAAGCTACTGACTGAATGAAAGGAGCTGGCATCTCACTCTCTTTGAATCTTCTTTATCATGCTAGGATTAACAGGAAAAAGCTAAAAATTTCAGAATTGCACCGTGCAATGTGGAGATATTACTGTTTGTGCATTTACAATATTCATTGATTTTTTCCATTGAAAAACATGTTTTTCATATACCAGAAATGTTTGAAGCTACTGACTGAATGAAAGGAGCTGGCATCTCACTCTCTTTGAA
This sequence comes from Phyllobates terribilis, assembly GCF_046119375.1. NCBI lineage: Eukaryota > Metazoa > Chordata > Amphibia > Anura > Dendrobatidae > Phyllobates > Phyllobates terribilis. The sequence goes on from NW_027371494.1 coordinate 16,437, forward strand.
TCTTCTTTATCATGCTAGGATTAGCAGGAAAAAGCAAAAAATTTCAGAATTGCACCTTGCAATGTGGAGATATTACTGTTTGTGCATTTACAATATTCATTGATTTTTGCCATTGAAAAACATGTTTTTCATATACCAGAAATGTTTGAAGCTACTGACTGAATGAAAGGAGCTGGCATCTCACTCTCTTTGAATCTTCTTTATCATGCTAGGATTAACAGGAAAAAGCAAAAAATTTCAGAATTGCACCTTGCAATGTGGAGATATTACTGTTTGTGCATTTACAATATTCATTGATTTTTGCCATTGAAAAACATGTTTTTCATATACCAGAAATGTTTGAAGCTACTGACTGAATGAAAGGAGCTGGCATCTCACTCTCTTTGAATCTTTTTTATCATGCTAGGATTAACAGGAAAAAGCTAAAAATTTCAGAATTGCACCGTGCAATGTGGAGATATTACTGTTTGTGCATTTACAATATTCATTGATTTTTGCCATTGAAAAACATGTTTTTCATATACCAGAAATGTTTGAAGCTACTGACTGAATGAAAGGAGCTGGCATCTCACTCTCTTTGAATCTTCTTTATCATGCTAGGATTAGCAGGAAAAAGCAAAAAATTTCAGAATTGCACCTTGCAATGTGGAGATATTACTGTTTGTGCATTTACAATATTCATTGATTTTTGCCATTGAAAAACATGTTTTTCATATACCAGAAATGTTTGAAGCTACTGACTGAATGAAAGGAGCTGGCATCTCACTCTCTTTGAATCTTCTTTATCATGCTAGGATTAACAGGAAAAAGCTAAAAATTTCAGAATTGCACCGTGCAATGTGGAGATATTACTGTTTGTGCATTTACAATATTCATTGATTTTTGCCATTGAAAAACATGTTTTTCATATACCAGAAATGTTTAAAGCTACTGACTGAATGAAAGGAGCTGGCATCTCACTCTCTTTGAATCTTCTTTATCATGCTAGGATTAGCAGGAAAAAGCAAAAAATTTCAGAATTGCACCTTGCAATGTGGAGATATTACTGTTTGTGCATTTACAATATTCATTGATTTTTGCCATTGAAAAACATGTTTTTCATATACCAGAAATGTTTGAAGCTACTGACTGAATGAAAGGAGCTGGCATCTCACTCTCTTTGAATCTTCTTTATCATGCTAGGATTAACAGGAAAAAGCTAAAAATTTCAGAATTGCACCGTGCAATGTGGAGATATTACTGTTTGTGCATTTACAATATTCATTGATTTTTGCCATTGAAAAACATGTTTTTCATATACCAGAAATGTTTGAAGCTACTGACTGAATGAAAGGAGCTGGCATCTCACTCTCTTTGAATCTTCTTTATCATGCTAGGATTAGCAGGAAAAAGCAAAAAATTTCAGAATTGCACCTTGCAATGTGGAGATATTACTGTTTGTGCATTTACAATATTCATTGATTTTTGCCATTGAAAAACATGTTTTTCATATACCAGAAATGTTTGAAGCTACTGACTGAATGAAAGGAGCTGGCATCTCACTCTCTTTGAATCTTCTTTATCATGCTAGGATTAACAGGAAAAAGCTAAAAATTTCAGAATTGCACCGTGCAATGTGGAGATATTACTGTGTGTGCATTTACAATATTCATTGATTTTTGCCATTGAAAAACATGTTTTTCATATACCAGAAATGTTTGAAGCTACTGACTGAATGAAAGGAGCTGGCATCTCACTCTCTTTGAATCTTCTTTATCATGCTAGGATTAGCAGGAAAAAGCAAAAAATTTCAGAATTGCACCTTGCAATGTGGAGATATTACTGTTTGTGCATTTACAATATTCATTGATTTTTGCCATTGAAAAACATGTTTTTCATATACCAGAAATGTTTGAAGCTACTGACTGAATGAAAGGAGCTGGCATCTCACTCTCTTTGAATCTTCTTTATCATGCTAGGATTAACAGGAAAAAGCAAAGAATTTCAGAATTGCACCTTGCAATGTGGAGATATTACTGTTTGTGCATTTACAATATTCATTGATTTTTGCCATTGAAAAACATGTTTTTCATATACCAGAAATGTTTGAAGCTACTGACTGAATGAAAGGAGCTGGCATCTCACTCTCTTTGAATCTTCTTTATCATGCTAGGATTAACAGGAAAAAGCTAAAAATTTCAGAATTGCACCGTGCAATGTGGAGATATTACTGTTTGTGCATTTACAATATTCATTGATTTTTGCCATTGAAAAACATGTTTTTCATATACCAGAAATGTTTGAAGCTACTGACTGAATGAAAGGAGCTGGCATCTCACTCTCTTTGAATCTTCTTTATCATGCTAGGATTAGCAGGAAAAAGCAAAAAATTTCAGAATTGCACCTTGCAATGTGGAGATATTACTGTTTGTGCATTTACAATATTCATTGATTTTTGCCATTGAAAAACATGTTTTTCATATACCAGAAATGTTTGAAGCTACTGACTGAATGAAAGGAGCTGGCATCTCACTCTCTTTGAATCTTCTTTATCATGCTAGGATTAACAGGAAAAAGCTAAAAATTTCAGAATTGCACTGTGCAATGTGGAGATATTACTGTTTGTGCATTTACAATATTCATTGATTTTTGCCATTGAAAAACATGTTTTTCATATACCAGAAATGTTTGAAGCTACTGACTGAATGAAAGGAGCTGGCATCTCATTCTCTTTGAATCTTCTTTATCATGCTAGGATTAGCAGGAAAAAGCAAAAAATTTCAGAATTGCACCTTGCAATGTGGAGATATTACTGTTTGTGCATTTACAATATTCATTGATTTTTGCCATTGAAAAACATGTTTTTCATATACCAGAAATGTTTGAAGCTACTGACTGAATGAAAGGAGCTGGCATCTCACTCTCTTTGAATCTTCTTTATCATGCTAGGATTAACAGGAAAAAGCAAAAAATTTCAGAATTGCACCTTGCAATGTGGAGATATTACTGTTTGTGCATTTACAATATTCATTGATTTTTGCCATTGAAAAACATGTTTTTCATATACCAGAAATGTTTGAAGCTACTGACTGAATGAAAGGAGCTGGCATCTCACTCTCTTTGAATCTTCTTTATCATGCTAGGATTAACAGGAAAAAGCTAAAAATTTCAGAATTGCACCGTGCAATGTGGAGATATTACTGTTTGTGCATTTACAATATTCATTGATTTTTGCCATTGAAAAACATGTTTTTCATATACCAGAAATGTTTGAAGCTACTGACTGAATGAAAGGAGCTGGCATCTCACTCTCTTTGAATCTTCTTTATCATGCTAGGATTAACAGGAAAAAGCTAAAAATTTCAGAATTGCACCGTGCAATGTGGAGATATTACTGTGTGTGCATTTACAATATTCATTGATTTTTGCCATTGAAAAACATGTTTTTCATATACCAGAAATGTTTGAAGCTACTGACTGAATGAAAGGAGCTGGCATCTCACTCTCTTTGAATCTTCTTTATCATGCTAGGATTAGCAGGAAAAAGCAAAAAATTTCAGAATTGCACCTTGCAATGTGGAGATATTACTGTTTGTGCATTTACAATATTCATTGATTTTTGCCATTGAAAAACATGTTTTTCATATACCAGAAATGTTTGAAGCTACTGACTGAATGAAAGGAGCTGGCATCTCACTCTCTTTGAATCTTCTTTATCATGCTAGGATTAGCAGGAAAAAGCAAAAAATTTCAGAATTGCACCTTGCAATGTGGAGATATTACTGTTTGTGCATTTACAATATTCATTGATTTTTGCCATTGAAAAACATGTTTTTCATATACCAGAAATGTTTGAAGCTACTGACTGAATGAAAGGAGCTGGCATCTCACTCTCTTTGAATCTTCTTTATCATGCTAGGATTAACAGGAAAAAGCAAAGAATTTCAGAATTGCACCTTGCAATGTGGAGATATTACTGTTTGTGCATTTACAATATTCATTGATTTTTGCCATTGAAAAACATGTTTTTCATATACCAGAAATGTTTGAAGCTACTGACTGAATGAAAGGAGCTGGCATCTCACTCTCTTTGAATCTTCTTTATCATGCTAGGATTAGCAGGAAAAAGCAAAAAATTTCAGAATTGCACCTTGCAATGTGGAGATATTACTGTTTGTGCATTTACAATATTCATTGATTTTTGCCATTGAAAAACATGTTTTTCATATACCAGAAATGTTTGAAGCTACTGACTGAATGAAAGGAGCTGGCATCTCACTCTCTTTGAATCTTCTTTATCATGCTAGGATTAACAGGAAAAAGCAAAAAATTTCAGAATTGCACCTTGCAATGTGGAGATATTACTGTTTGTGCATTTACAATATTCATTGATTTTTGCCATTGAAAAACATGTTTTTCATATACCAGAAATGTTTGAAGCTACTGACTGAATGAAAGGAGCTGGCATCTCACTCTCTTTGAATCTTTATCATGCTAGGATTAACAGGAAAAAGCTAAAAATTTCAGAATTGCACCGTGCAATGTGGAGATATTACTGTTTGTGCATTTACAATATTCATTGATTTTTGCCATTGAAAAACATGTTTTTCATATACCAGAAATGTTTGAAGCTACTGACTGAATGAAAGGAGCTGGCATCTCACTCTCTTTGAATCTTCTTTATCATGCTAGGATTAGCAGGAAAAAGCAAAAAATTTCAGAATTGCACCTTGCAATGTGGAGATATTACTGTTTGTGCATTTACAATATTCATTGATTTTTGCCATTGAAAAACATGTTTTTCATATACCAGAAATGTTTGAAGCTACTGACTGAATGAAAGGAGCTGGCATCTCACTCTCTTTGAATCTTCTTTATCATGCTAGGATTAACAGGAAAAAGCTAAAAATTTCAGAATTGCACCGTGCAATGTGGAGATATTACTGTTTGTGCATTTACAATATTCATTGATTTTTGCCATTGAAAAACATGTTTTTCATATACCAGAAATGTTTAAAGCTACTGACTGAATGAAAGGAGCTGGCATCTCACTCTCTTTGAATCTTCTTTATCATGCTAGGATTAGCAGGAAAAAGCAAAAAATTTCAGAATTGCACCTTGCAATGTGGAGATATTACTGTTTGTGCATTTACAATATTCATTGATTTTTGCCATTGAAAAACATGTTTTTCATATACCAGAAATGTTTGAAGCTACTGACTGAATGAAAGGAGCTGGCATCTCACTCTCTTTGAATCTTCTTTATCATGCTAGGATTAACAGGAAAAAGCTAAAAATTTCAGAATTGCACCGTGCAATGTGGAGATATTACTGTTTGTGCATTTACAATATTCATTGATTTTTGCCATTGAAAAACATGTTTTTCATATACCAGAAATGTTTGAAGCTACTGACTGAATGAAAGGAGCTGGCATCTCACTCTCTTTGAATCTTCTTTATCATGCTAGGATTAGCAGGAAAAAGCAAAAAATTTCAGAATTGCACCTTGCAATGTGGAGATATTACTGTTTGTGCATTTACAATATTCATTGATTTTTGCCATTGAAAAACATGTTTTTCATATACCAGAAATGTTTGAAGCTACTGACTGAATGAAAGGAGCTGGCATCTCACTCTCTTTGAATCTTCTTTATCATGCTAGGATTAACAGGAAAAAGCTAAAAATTTCAGAATTGCACCGTGCAATGTGGAGATATTACTGTGTGTGCATTTACAATATTCATTGATTTTTGCCATTGAAAAACATGTTTTTCATATACCAGAAATGTTTGAAGCTACTGACTGAATGAAAGGAGCTGGCATCTCACTCTCTTTGAATCTTCTTTATCATGCTAGGATTAGCAGGAAAAAGCAAAAATTTCAGAATTGCACCTTGCAATGTGGAGATATTACTGTTTGTGCATTTACAATATTCATTGATTTTTGCCATTGAAAAACATGTTTTTCATATACCAGAAATGTTTGAAGCTACTGACTGAATGAAAGGAGCTGGCATCTCACTCTCTTTGAATCTTCTTTATCATGCTAGGATTAACAGGAAAAAGCTAAAAATTTCAGAATTGCACCGTGCAATGTGGAGATATTACTGTTTGTGCATTTACAATATTCATTGATTTTTGCCATTGAAAAACATGTTTTTCATATACCAGAAATGTTTAAAGCTACTGACTGAATGAAAGGAGCTGGCATCTCACTCTCTTTGAATCTTCTTTATCATGCTAGGATTAGCAGGAAAAAGCAAAAAATTTCAGAATTGCACCTTGCAATGTGGAGATATTACTGTTTGTGCATTTACAATATTCATTGATTTTTGCCATTGAAAAACATGTTTTTCATATACCAGAAATGTTTGAAGCTACTGACTGAATGAAAGGAGCTGGCATCTCACTCTCTTTGAATCTTCTTTATCATGCTAGGATTAACAGGAAAAAGCTAAAAATTTCAGAATTGCACCGTGCAATGTGGAGATATTACTGTTTGTGCATTTACAATATTCATTGATTTTTGCCATTGAAAAACATGTTTTTCATATACCAGAAATGTTTGAAGCTACTGACTGAATGAAAGGAGCTGGCATCTCACTCTCTTTGAATCTTCTTTATCATGCTAGGATTAGCAGGAAAAAGCAAAAAATTTCAGAATTGCACCTTGCAATGTGGAGATATTACTGTTTGTGCATTTACAATATTCATTGATTTTTGCCATTGAAAAACATGTTTTTCATATACCAGAAATGTTTGAAGCTACTGACTGAATGAAAGGAGCTGGCATCTCACTCTCTTTGAATCTTCTTTATCATGCTAGGATTAACAGGAAAAAGCTAAAAATTTCAGAATTGCACCGTGCAATGTGGAGATATTACTGTGTGTGCATTTACAATATTCATTGATTTTTGCCATTGAAAAACATGTTTTTCATATACCAGAAATGTTTGAAGCTACTGACTGAATGAAAGGAGCTGGCATCTCACTCTCTTTGAATCTTCTTTATCATGCTAGGATTAGCAGGAAAAAGCAAAAAATTTCAGAATTGCACCTTGCAATGTGGAGATATTACTGTTTGTGCATTTACAATATTCATTGATTTTTGCCATTGAAAAACATGTTTTTCATATACCAGAAATGTTTGAAGCTACTGACTGAATGAAAGGAGCTGGCATCTCACTCTCTTTGAATCTTCTTTATCATGCTAGGATTAACAGGAAAAAGCAAAGAATTTCAGAATTGCACCTTGCAATGTGGAGATATTACTGTTTGTGCATTTACAATATTCATTGATTTTTGCCATTGAAAAACATGTTTTTCATATACCAGAAATGTTTGAAGCTACTGACTGAATGAAAGGAGCTGGCATCTCACTCTCTTTGAATCTTCTTTATCATGCTAGGATTAACAGGAAAAAGCTAAAAATTTCAGAATTGCACCGTGCAATGTGGAGATATTACTGTTTGTGCATTTACAATATTCATTGATTTTTGCCATTGAAAAACATGTTTTTCATATACCAGAAATGTTTGAAGCTACTGACTGAATGAAAGGAGCTGGCATCTCACTCTCTTTGAATCTTCTTTATCATGCTAGGATTAGCAGGAAAAAGCAAAAAATTTCAGAATTGCACCTTGCAATGTGGAGATATTACTGTTTGTGCATTTACAATATTCATTGATTTTTGCCATTGAAAAACATGTTTTTCATATACCAGAAATGTTTGAAGCTACTGACTGAATGAAAGGAGCTGGCATCTCACTCTCTTTGAATCTTCTTTATCATGCTAGGATTAACAGGAAAAAGCTAAAAATTTCAGAATTGCACTGTGCAATGTGGAGATATTACTGTTTGTGCATTTACAATATTCATTGATTTTTGCCATTGAAAAACATGTTTTTCATATACCAGAAATGTTTGAAGCTACTGACTGAATGAAAGGAGCTGGCATCTCATTCTCTTTGAATCTTCTTTATCATGCTAGGATTAGCAGGAAAAAGCAAAAAATTTCAGAATTGCACCTTGCAATGTGGAGATATTACTGTTTGTGCATTTACAATATTCATTGATTTTTGCCATTGAAAAACATGTTTTTCATATACCAGAAATGTTTGAAGCTACTGACTGAATGAAAGGAGCTGGCATCTCACTCTCTTTGAATCTTCTTTATCATGCTAGGATTAACAGGAAAAAGCAAAAAATTTCAGAATTGCACCTTGCAATGTGGAGATATTACTGTTTGTGCATTTACAATATTCATTGATTTTTGCCATTGAAAAACATGTTTTTCATATACCAGAAATGTTTGAAGCTACTGACTGAATGAAAGGAGCTGGCATCTCACTCTCTTTGAATCTTCTTTATCATGCTAGGATTAACAGGAAAAAGCTAAAAATTTCAGAATTGCACCGTGCAATGTGGAGATATTACTGTTTGTGCATTTACAATATTCATTGATTTTTGCCATTGAAAAACATGTTTTTCATATACCAGAAATGTTTGAAGCTACTGACTGAATGAAAGGAGCTGGCATCTCACTCTCTTTGAATCTTCTTTATCATGCTAGGATTAACAGGAAAAAGCTAAAAATTTCAGAATTGCACCGTGCAATGTGGAGATATTACTGTGTGTGCATTTACAATATTCATTGATTTTTGCCATTGAAAAACATGTTTTTCATATACCAGAAATGTTTGAAGCTACTGACTGAATGAAAGGAGCTGGCATCTCACTCTCTTTGAATCTTCTTTATCATGCTAGGATTAGCAGGAAAAAGCAAAAAATTTCAGAATTGCACCTTGCAATGTGGAGATATTACTGTTTGTGCATTTACAATATTCATTGATTTTTGCCATTGAAAAACATGTTTTTCATATACCAGAAATGTTTGAAGCTACTGACTGAATGAAAGGAGCTGGCATCTCACTCTCTTTGAATCTTCTTTATCATGCTAGGATTAGCAGGAAAAAGCAAAAAATTTCAGAATTGCACCTTGCAATGTGGAGATATTACTGTTTGTGCATTTACAATATTCATTGATTTTTGCCATTGAAAAACATGTTTTTCATATACCAGAAATGTTTGAAGCTACTGACTGAATGAAAGGAGCTGGCATCTCACTCTCTTTGAATCTTCTTTATCATGCTAGGATTAACAGGAAAAAGCAAAGAATTTCAGAATTGCACCTTGCAATGTGGAGATATTACTGTTTGTGCATTTACAATATTCATTGATTTTTGCCATTGAAAAACATGTTTTTCATATACCAGAAATGTTTGAAGCTACTGACTGAATGAAAGGAGCTGGCATCTCACTCTCTTTGAATCTTCTTTATCATGCTTAGGATATTAGCAGGAAAAAGCAAAAAATTTCAGAATTGCACCTTGCAATGTGGAGATATTACTGTTTGTGCATTTACAATATTCATTGATTTTTGCCATTGAAAAACATGTTTTTCATATACCAGAAATGTTTGAAGCTACTGACTGAATGAAAGGAGCTGGCATCTCACTCTCTTTGAATCTTCTTTATCATGCTAGGATTAACAGGAAAAAGCAAAAAATTTCAGAATTGCACCTTGCAATGTGGAGATATTACTGTTTGTGCATTTACAATATTCATTGATTTTTGCCATTGAAAAACATGTTTTTCATATACCAGAAATGTTTGAAGCTACTGACTGAATGAAAGGAGCTGGCATCTCACTCTCTTTGAATCTTTATCATGCTAGGATTAACAGGAAAAAGCTAAAAATTTCAGAATTGCACCGTGCAATGTGGAGATATTACTGTTTGTGCATTTACAATATTCATTGATTTTTGCCATTGAAAAACATGTTTTTCATATACCAGAAATGTTTGAAGCTACTGACTGAATGAAAGGAGCTGGCATCTCACTCTCTTTGAATCTTCTTTATCATGCTAGGATTAGCAGGAAAAAGCAAAAAATTTCAGAATTGCACCTTGCAATGTGGAGATATTACTGTTTGTGCATTTACAATATTCATTGATTTTTGCCATTGAAAAACATGTTTTTCATATACCAGAAATGTTTGAAGCTACTGACTGAATGAAAGGAGCTGGCATCTCACTCTCTTTGAATCTTCTTTATCATGCTAGGATTAACAGGAAAAAGCTAAAAATTTCAGAATTGCACCGTGCAATGTGGAGATATTACTGTTTGTGCATTTACAATATTCATTGATTTTTGCCATTGAAAAACATGTTTTTCATATACCAGAAATGTTTAAAGCTACTGACTGAAT
>NW_027371495.1:0-26660 GCF_046119375.1 Phyllobates terribilis
TTCTCTGTGTAACGCGTGGACGTATCTCTGTGTAACGCGTGGACGTATCTCTGTGTAACGTGTGGACGTATCTGTGTAACGCGTGGACGTATCACTGTGTAACGCGTGGACGTATCACTGTGTAACGCGTGGACGTATCTCTGTGTAACGCGTGGACGTATCTCTGTGTAACGCGTGGACGTATCTCTGTGTAACGCGTGGACGTATCTCTGGTGTAACGCGTGGACGTATCTCTGTGTAACGCGTGGACGTATCTCTGTGTAACGCGTGGACGTATCTCTGTGTAACGCGTGGACGTATCTCTGTGTAACGCGTGGACGTATCGCTGTGTAACGCGTGGACGTATCTCTGTGTAACGCGTGGACGTATCTCTGTGTAACGCGTGGACGTATCTCTGTGTAACGCGTGGACGTATCTCTGTGTAACGCGTGGACGTATCTCTGTGTAACGCGTGGACGTATCTCTGTGTAACGCGTGGACGTATCTCTGTGTAACGCGTGGACGTATCTCTGTGTAACGCGTGGACGTATCTCTGTGTAACGCGTGGACGTATCTCTGTGTAACGCGTGGACGTATCACTGTGTAACGCGTGGACGTATCACTGTGTAACGCGTGGACGTATCTCTGTGTAACGCGTGGACGTATCTCTGTGTAACGCGTGGACGTATCTCGTGTAACGCGTGGACGTATCTCTGTGTAACGCGTGGACGTATCTCTGTGTAACGCGTGGACGTATCTCTGTGTAACGCGTGGACGTATCTCTGTGTAACGCGTGGACGTATCTCTGTGTAACGCGTGGACGTATCTCTGTGTAACGCGTGGACGTATCTCTGTGTAACGTGTGGACGTATCTCTGTGTAACGCGTGGACGTATCTCTGTGTAACGCGTGGACGTATCTCTGTGTAACGCGTGGACGTATCTCTGTGTAACGCGTGGACGTATCTCTGTGTAACGCGTGGACGTATCGCTGTGTAACGCGTGGACGTATCTCTGTGTAACGCGTGGACGTATCTCTGTGTAACGCGTGGACGTATCTCTGTGTAACGCGTGGACGTATCGCTGTGTAACGCGTGGACGTATCTCTGTGTAACGCGTGGACGTATCTCTGTGTAACGCGTGGACGTATCTCTGTGTAACGAGTGGACGTATCTCTGTGTAACGCGTGGACGTATCTCTGTGTAACGCGTGGACGTATCTCTGTGTAACGCGTGGACGTATCTCTGTGTAACGCGTGGACGTATCTCTGTGTAACGCGTGGACGTATCGCTGTGTAACGCGTGGACGTATCGCTGTGTAACGCGTGGACGTATCTCTGTGTAACGCGTGGACGTATCTCTGTGTAACGCGTGGACGTATCTCTGTGTAACGCGTGGACGTATCGCTGTGTAACGCGTGGACGTATCTCTGTGTAACGCGTGGACGTATCGCTGTGTAACGCGTGGACGTATCGCTGTGTAACGCGTGGACGTATCTCTGTGTAACGCGTGGACGTATCTCTGTGTAACGCGTGGACGTATCTCTGTGTAACGCGTGGACGTATCGCTGTGTAACGCGTGGACGTATCTCTGTGTAACGCGTGGACGTATCTCTGTGTAACGCGTGGACGTATCTCTGTGTAACGCGTGGACGTATCGCTGTGTAACGCGTGGACGTATCTCTGTGTAACGCGTGGACGTATCTCTGTGTAACGCGTGGACGTATCTCTGTGTAACGCGTGGACGTATCTCTGTGTAACGCGTGGACGTATCTCTGTGTAACGCGTGGACGTATCTCTGTGTAACGTGTGGACGTATCACTGTGTAACGTGTGGACGTATCTCTGTGTAACGCGTGGACGTATCTCTGTGTAACGCGTGGACGTATCTCTGTGTAACGCGTGGACGTATCGCTGTGTAACGCGTGGACGTATCTCTGTGTAACGCGTGGACGTATCTCTGTGTAACGCGTGGACGTATCTCTGTGTAACGCGTGGACGTATCTCTGTGTAACGCGTGGACGTATCTCTGTGTAACGCGTGGACGTATCTCTGTGTAACGCGTGGACGTATCTCTGTGTAACGCGTGGACGTATCTCTGTGTAACGTGTGGACGTATCACTGTGTAACGTGTGGACGTATCTCTGTGTAACGTGTGGACGTATCTCTGTGTAACGCGTGGACGTATCTCTGTGTAACGCGTGGACGTATCTCTGTGTAACGTGTGGACGTATCGCTGTGTAACGTGTGGACGTATCTCTGTGTAACGCGTGGACGTATCTCTGTGTAACGCGTGGACGTATCTCTGTGTAACGCGTGGACGTATCTCTGTGTAACGCGTGGACGTATCTCTGTGTAACGCGTGGACGTATCTCTGTGTAACGCGTGGACGTATCTCTGTGTAACGCGTGGACGTATCTCTGTGTAACGCGTGGACGTATCTCTGTGTAACGCGTGGACGTATCTCTGTGTAACGCGTGGACGTATCTCTGTGTAACGCGTGGACGTATCTCTGTGTAACGCGTGGACGTATCTCTGTGTAACGCGTGGACGTATCTCTGTGTAACGCGTGGACGTATCTCTGTGTAACGCGTGGACGTATCTCTGTGTAACGCGTGGACGTATCTCTGTGTAACGCGTGGACGTATCTCTGTGTAACGCGTGGACGTATCTCTGTGTAACGTGTGGACGTATCTCTGTGTAACGCGTGGACGTATCTCTGTGTAACGCGTGGACGTATCTCTGTGTAACGCGTGGACGTATCTCTGTGTAACGCGTGGACGTATCTCTGTGTAACGCGTGGACGTATCTCTGTGTAACGTGTGGACGTATCTCTGTGTAACGTGTGGACGTATCTCTGTGTAACGCGTGGACGTATCTCTGTGTAACGTGTGGACGTATCTCTGTGTAACGTGTGGACGTATCGCTTTGTGCCAATGATGTGCCGCGTTCTGTGCACGGCAGAGGCCGATCAGTTGGTTTTCTGGACCCGGCGGCCGATGGTCGGATCCTGATGATTGATTTGCGCCCCCTGATGGTTACACCAGGAGTTCACGGCCTCCTGCTACGATTTTCTATCTTGATTTGTTTCTTGAGGACAATGTGAGAACTTTTTTCTGTCTTTCGGTGATTTTGATACTTGTGGACAATGTTTTGCTTTTCGCTCAGCCTCGTGCCCATCCCCCAGCAGTCACCTGTGCTAATAGTGGACCCTCGGGGGGCCGGTGACCTTCCATCTTGAGCGCAGCGTCACCCCGGTAACGACGCCGCTTTCTCGCGCTTTCCGTGGATGATGTCGTAGATTTTTTTTTTTTGCTTATAAAACATTTAAGATTGAAACTTGTTCTTGTGGTTCCCATGGAAACATGATTGTCCGCACTGGACCTCTCCATTTAACCCCTCGGGTGCCTAATGGGTCCTAATGAAATGTACTACAGTTGGAGTTAAAGGGCCGGTGCACGATTTTCACTTTCTCCGCTTGTTGTCAGTGAACCAACGCCTTCATTTTTTCCTTCTACAGACCACGTGTCCGGATGGTTTTGTGCCCTCTACAGCTGAGGGTTCGCTACATATGTATCTGGTGTCCACAATCCTCTTTGAAGGGACACACACGTGAGCTGCACTGATACATTGTAACAAACCCACAGTCCTAATCCTTGTGAATCGCATTGTCGGTTGTTGGTGATGGGTCCTGAGTTTCTAGAATTCTCCATTTCGTAGTCTTCACAGTAGTAAATTCAGTGAAAGCGTCAGAGACGTAGGATCTCGGATGACGGCGACGTCCTAAAATGAGTCATCTTGTATCTTTCATTTTAGTAATGTAAACCTCAGAAGACCAAGAAATGCGGAGGAGGGGAGCAGTATCTCCACGTGATCGATCTAATATCTGTAGGGGGAGGGGTGTGTTGTGTGCCCCTTTAAATCCAGTAGGATCCGGTCGTGGTGGAGTGGTCCGCAGTGCAGGTGACCCATCATTACCCGCTTTATTCATGAATGAGTTCCCATAATTGCTAACATTTATGCGGGCACTTTAGGGCTGGTCACGTCCCACCTGACAGCACCCCAATGGGGCTGTGGACAACCACGAGCTTGATGGCTTCAACCATCTCACAAATGGCAACGTCTTGTTGTATGCCTTTATACACACCAACAATTCACTGCCGGCACTTGTAACACTTTACACAACCTGCTGGCACAGTCCTCAGCAGCACTTCTTTCTTTTCATTGGCACAGCCTGTGTAACTCTTGATGCAGCGCAGCACTCCCAGGACTCAGTTCACGGCCTCTAGACAGCCATGTCCTGCTGCACCTCGTCTGACAATCCTACACACTCCCGTAGTCTACAGTTACCACATATCAGTCCCTCACACTCTGGCACCTCCTCATTATCTTTGTGGTGGCACTCTGCTTCACACTCTGGCACCTCCTCATTATCTTTATGGTGACACTCTGCTTCACAATCTGGCACCTCCTCATTATCTGTGTGGTGGCACTCTGCTTCACAATCTGGCACCTCCTCATTATCTTTATGGTGACACTCTGCTTCACAATCTGGCACCTCCTCATTATCTGTATGGTGACACTCTGCTTCACACTCTGGCACCTCCTCATTATCTTTATGGTGACACTCTGCTTCACAATCTGGCACCTCCTCATTATCTTTGTGGTGGCACTCTGCTTCACACTCTGGCACCTCCTCATTATCTTTGTGGTGGCACTCTGCTTCACAATCTGGCACCTCCTCATTATCTGTGTAGTGGCACTCTGCTTCACACTCTGGCACCTCCTCATTATCTTTATGGTGACACTCTGCTTCACAATCTGGAACCTCCTCATTATCTTTGTGGTGGCACTCTGCTTCACAATCTGGCACCTCCTCATTATCTGTATGGTGACACTCTGCTTCACACTCTGGCACCTCCTCATTATCTTTGTGGTGGCACTCTGCTTCACACTCTGGCACCTCATTATCTTTGTGGTGGCACTCTGCTTCACACTCTGGCACCTCCTCATTTTCTTTGTGGTGGCACTCTGCTTCACACTCTGGCACCTCCTCATTATCTTTGTGGTGGCACTCTGCTTCACACTCTGGCACCTCCTCATTATCTTTATGGTGACACTCTGCTTCACACTCTGGCACCTCCTCATTATCTTTGTGGTGGCACTCTGCTTCACACTCTGGCACCTCCTCATTATCTTTGTGGTGGCACTCTGCTTCACACTCTGGCACCTCCTCATTATCTTTGTGGTGGCACTCTGCTTCACACTCTGGCACCTCCTCATTATCTTTGTGGTGGCACTCTGCTTCACAATCTGGCACCTCCTCATTATCTTTGTGGTGGCACTCTGCTTCACAATCTGGCACCTCCTCATTATCTTTGTGGTGGCACTCTGCTTCACACTCTGGCACCTCCTCATTATCTTTGTGTTTGCACTCTGCTTCACACTCTGGCACCTCCTCATTATCTTTGTGGTGGCACTCTTGTTTCACACTCTGGCACCTCCTCATTATCTTTGTGGTGGCACTCTGCTTCACACTCTGGCACCTCCTCATTATCTTTGTGGTGGCACTCTGCTTCACACTCTGGCACCTCCTCATTATCTTTGTGGTGGCACTCTTGTTTCACACTCTGGCACCTCCTCATTATCTTTGTGGTGGCACTCACACCATCACACAGAGACATTTTAGGTACATTTACACTGCAAGATTATAGTAAATGAGCAGCCGATCACCCGATGTATGAGCAAAACACTTTTTCATTGGGTGTTCTCGGCAGCACATCGTGGTGTGTAAACAGGACTCGTGCTGCCGACAGTTCGTGCACACTGAACGATTTACTACTGATCCCTTACAGATCACTCAGTGAGGTCTCCCTGTATAAACATGTAATTAAATGACTGCCGGTCAGCAAAGTGCCGCACATCGACCAATGTACGACCCTGTGGAGCATTTTCATGGGCTGATTTCACTCCGTTAAACGGTTGCAGTTCATTATATTCCCGTCGCTCGTCTACATGGCAAGTAGAGTAAAATGCTCAAGCCGCACACTCGTAAAGGCTAGGACTCTTCTGGGGGATCGGAGTCTCTTCTGGGGGCCAGGACCTCTTCTGGGGATCGGGTACTTTTCTAGGAACGAGGCCCTTCTGCGGATCAGGGCTCTTTTTGGGATCGGGCCCTCTGCAATTGCCCAGTTTATGGATTTATCCATCTTGGACAGCTCAATATTAAATGTGTCAGAGGGCCGCCGACTCAGCGTCATCTGTTACATTCCTGTTACCTGTTGTATTGATTTTAGTTAGGGTGGACGTTCCTGGGTCACATGTACTGGATCTCTCCTGAAATACTCTGTGCTGTCAATAATCCAGGCTTTGGCTGATGAGGGCATTGATAGGTTATCAGGTTCCTATTTGCCCATTTTATCGTCTGTTTCTGTTTCCTTGTCTGGGGATGATGTGACCATTTATTGGGGAGATGTGACGGGGACGTGAATATTTTTCCAGCAGCCGTGGGGTCGGTCACAGCTGTGATTGGTTTCCACTGTGTGGGAGGTGAAGTCGTTTTAGGGGTTTTCAGAGGTGTTGCTGCCGCACCATGGAAAGTGCATGAGATGTGAGTAATGGCGGCTGTCACTGCGCTGAATAATGAGGCGAAACATCGCTACAGTTATTTCCATGAGAGACAAAGACCTGCTGAGATAAGTGCCGGTCCCTCCGCCGAGGCGAGTGCCGGTTCCTCAGCCGAGGAGAGTGCCGGACCCTCCACCGAGGCGAGGGCCGGTCCCTCCGCCGAGGCAAGTGCCGGTCCCTCCGCCGAGGCGAGTGCCGGTTCCTCCGCCGAGGAGTGTGACGGTCCCTCCGCCGAGGCGAGCGCCGGTCCCTCCGCCGAGGCGAGCGCCGGTTCCTCCGCTGAGGCGAGTGCCGGTCCCTCCGCCGAGGCGAGTGCCGGTTCCTCAGCCGAGGCGAGTGACGGTCCCTCCGCCGAGGCGAGTGCCACATGGTTCCCCGCTTCAGTGGGGTTGATACCGGACACAATTTACTACTGTTACACTTTTTTTTATTAATAAAATCCCAGGTTTTTGTCATGTAAATGATCCAACCAAGAAGAATCATTTCAGGACTTTTTCCCCACTTTAATGTCTCCCATAATCTGTACAAATCCAGAGAGAGAAACAAACAGAAATGTTTTCAGGCAGAGAAAGAAAGAACTGAAATAATATGGTTGCATAAATCTGCACACCCTTACACTGATACTTTGTTGCAGTCCCCTGTGAATTTCTGGCAGCGTTCAGTGGTTTGGGGTCGGGGTCTGTGATGAAAGCCGGCCGGTGGGTGCAGCTCTCTGGCGCCCCCTTACCTCTCAGGTCAGTCAAGGTACTGCACCTAGAGAAAGTAGTGCCAGGTAGCTGCAACCAGCGCAGGGAACACGGTAGTGTGTTATCCCTTCAACGTCACTAAACCGTAACGTCACTACACAGCACAACTCGCTAGCGCCCTCTTAGCCTCAGGTCAGTCAAGGAACTGCACCTAGGATAAGCGGTCGCCAGGGAGACTGTCCTGTAACCTACTGGGTATCGGGGCCCTCTGTAGTGAGGGCGGTATATATATCTTCCTTGGCCGCGCCAGGAATATATATATCTGAACCTCCGACCGTCACTACCAGCCTTCCCCAATCCCCAGTTGGTATGCTGCCACCAGTCCCTATTTTAGATATACGCCCAGTCCGTGAATGGGCCTATATCGGGTCAGGAACCAACCCTGGGTAGCGTTTTTGGCTTGAGCCGAGCTCACACGGACGTGCGTTCGTTATGCAGAATAAAAGGCAGGCCCACAATTACTTGAGGTAATTGATTATAATAATACACTAGATACACGATATACAACTAAATATACACAGGTATAAGGTCAGGCTAAACTATACAACAATGGAATACAACACACAGAATCACCACAGCATATCAGTTACCGGTTTCTTGATTTTCTTGTGACGCAGGGAGAGGATTCTGCGGTCGCAGGCACGGTTCTTTGTTACAGGCTGAGGCCTACCACCGCATGGTCAAACTGCTCCTCCCCTTGGTGGCCTCAGCTGGTGCTCAGATGTTCAGCACCCCACTCTTGGGTCAAGACTGACTTATCTCTTGTCTGTCCTGCTATCTTACCTGCCCCGTCCCGCCCACTGCTGGTGAGGTCAGCTGGCTCAGTCTCCACCCTCAGGTCTAACTTCGATCAGAAGCCCAAATTCTATGGAACCCAATAACTTCTTCTGGGATGGTCTCATGATACCCCCAGGGGTTCCCATGGATTCGGGCCGCCGTAACCGACCTTTTGATATCAATTATGATACCATACGGTCCTCAGGAATGGCTCCGCGCTATATCTTGGCTTCCAGAGCACGTACAAACGTCTACCGCGGAGGCTTGTGTGCGCAATGGCTCCGGGACGCCGTGATATTTTTTTATTGGCCCATCCCATGCAACATGCGTGTACTTTTCATGTTTCTATATCTTATGCCTCCATGCTTGTGACAGACAAAGAAACTAGTCCTATGGGACAAATGGTCAGGTACAGATAGACGAAGCACCCCCCCCCTGCTGGCTGTGTTTCCTCTCGAAGTCTTTGAAGCTCCTAGCATTCAAGTGTTAAGTAGGCCCCGGGGCTTCTTATCTTACAGGAGCCTGGATGGGGGGAAACTATCTAGTTGACGTTTTAACAGAAGGTCCCAAGGGTGGGGGCTGCTGAAGTGTGGCCATCCCTGGATATGATTTATCATTACCAAGATGGCGGCTACAGGTTCATCACAGGGTCTATCACACAGCACATCTAGAATTGGCGATCTTTGCCGGCTCCTCCTTGCAGCAGCTCCACATCTGTCAGATTGAGGGGGCATCTCCTGTGTACAGCGCCCTCTTCAGGTCACGGTAGATTATCTCTTGGATTCAGGGCTGGGCTTGGGCTGGGCCGTTCCAGAACTCTCACCTTCTTCTGGTGAAACTGTTTTTTTGGTGATTTGGAGGTCACTTAGGGTCGTTGTCGTTCTGAAAGGTGAAATTCATCTTCCTCTTCAGTTTTTTAGAATAGGCCTGAAGGTTTTAATTCAAAATTTACTGATATTTGGAACTGTCCATAATTCCCTCCACCTTGACTAAAGCCCCAGTTCCAGCTGCCAAAAAAAGCCCCAGAGCACAATGCTGCCCCCACCATGCCTCACTGTGGGGATGGTGATCTTCTGTTGATGCGCAGTGTAGGTTTTGGAATTATGGCCGCAAAGTTCCCCCTCGGTCTCAGACAGAACATGTTTCATGCTTCTGGCTGGTGTGATGGACATTTTGGGAGAATATCGTGGGCCTGGATGTTTTTCTTTGTAAGAAACTGCTTCCATTTTGCCCCTCAACCCCACAGGCCAGACATATAAAGAATATGGAAGATTGTTGTCACATGCAGGAAACAACCAGGACCGGCCAGAAATTCCTGCAGCTGCTTTTATGTTGCAGTCGGCCTCTCGGCAGCCACCAGCACCCTTTTCTTCTTTTCATCAGTTTTTGAAGGACGTCCAGCTCTCGGTAATGTCACTGTTCTGCCAAATTTCAGCCCCTTCTTGTTGACTTCTTCAGTGTCCATGATAGATCTAATGCCTTGGAAATGTTTTTGTACCATCTCCTGACTGATCACTGACTGATCACTTTTCACAGTCAGATCCTTTGCTGTGTGGTCAGCTGTTTACAGACCAGAAAATGTCAAGAAAATCCTCAGAGAGCAGCGACATTTTCTCTGGGGTTAATCAGAATCGCTGTGAATGACGGCGGCCGAGCGCTGACTACTATGTAACATGGGGAAAATGTGATCGGCAGATTCTGGACACAATCACATCCCCTATTATAAGAGGGTTCTCACATTTATGCAACCACATTATTTTAGTTTTGTTATTTTTATTTCCCCCCTCCAAAATGATTTGTGTTTCCCAATGGATTTGTACAGATTAAAGGTGGAAAAAGTTCTGAAATGTTTCTCCTTGGTAGTGTTTTTTTTTTTTTTTTTTTTTTTTAAATGCCTGGCATTTTACCAGGGGCGTGTAGACTTTTCATATCTACTGTACTGTGAGCTGTAACACTATGGAAACTACAATCATAGCAACGCTGCTGCGGCTTCTATAGCTTCAGAAAAATCAGAGACATTACATTTTCTTATGAACCGGGGAAAAAAAAATAAAGTCTTCAGATTTACAGATTGTTCTGGAGTTTATTGATGGCAGCGACTGTGGGAAAGGTGACGTCATCACTTCATCATCAGTGATAGCAGAGTAGTGATGTCATCACTTCATCATCAGTGATAGCAGAGTAGTGATGTCATCACTTCATCATCAGTGATAGCAGAGTAGTGACGTCATCACTTCATCATCAGTGATAGCAGAGTAGTGACGTCATCACTTCATCATCAGTGATAGCAGAGTAGTGATGTCATCAGTAATATGAGTGTAGTGATGTCATCACTCGTGCGGTGATGTCACTGGTGTCCTATGACACGGCTGACAGTGACGGCGCTGCTTGGATAGAAGGATTGTGGGTAATCAGCCGTATATCCTCGTGTGACTCGGCTGCTGACATATTGCAGCGCGTTATATCTTGTCACAACAGCTAATTGAATCCTGGCCCGGCCGTCTGCGCAGCTGTCGTCGTCTCTCGCACACAATGAAACGTGTGTTGCTTGTCGTTCCGGTGGAATAAGGGTCCGTGTCCCGCAGGGGTCCGCATGAGACCACGCCGGCCGTGCTGATATCAGGCACACAAACCGCTCTGTCCACCCGCAGTCACATGTCGCCGGGCGGCTATGAAAGAGCCATTCATCATCATGTGTCCAGAGCCGCAGATAAAACCGCCGCCCCGCACTGACCCATCTATAGTCAGCAGGGGGCGCAGGAGGTGGGCGCGGTCTCCAGTGCACTTGGCGCAGAGATGGAGGGATGTCGCCAATGGACGATATCGCCCTGATCTTTGGCATTTTACATCCGTCCTCTCGCCCTGCACCGTATATGATCCATACGTCCTGGGTGACAAAGTCTGGTAATAAAATCATCGCCTTATTGTCTGGGCAAAGCAAGGAAAAATCCTATCCTTCACGCTGCGTGCGGGCGGGCCGATATTGTGAGCATTGTGTCCACGTGTGTCTCGGCCCCCTCGGACTCTGAGGTTTTAGATGCAGATCTGCCACCGATGTGTTAAATATCGCGGATCAGTTTGATGATAACGGGAATCAGGAGCGTTTCCGTGTCTGCTGCAGTTAGTCGCTGTCCATTCCTCCCGCGAGGGGGGCACATACTTATCATTTCTGGATGGCCGCCTTGTAGTTGACGTTTTTGGGGTAGCCGCAGTTTGTGCGCGGCGCTGAGCGGTGCCGCTGCTTCTGTCACTGCCATTATTAGCGTCTTGCGATGGCTGACGATCGTGGTAGTGTTGTCCGTACACATCTCGTGACGTCGCTCTTCATCCTGACGTAGACGACACAGTGACATTAGTGACATTTCCTAATTATTATAATTCCTTTTCCTGATACATAATATTAATGTTAACCCCTCGCTCGCTGCGATGCGATCTGTCTGCGCTTTATCCTCCGCATTCTTTGCTCAGATACAATGAGTAAATCCTTCTTATGGGCATTTCCCGATCTTCTGCCGCCCTCAGGCCGCCGTCCGTCTCCTTGGTGCGGGGTCTTCGTTCTCACGCTTTCCTCTGCTGTCTCAATATTTTCAGTTTCATGATATTTAGTTTCTGCTTGACCTAGTTTCCCCGTGAAATATTTTACTGTCCTGACGGGAAGAAGCCGCCGTCTGCTGAATATGTAACAAATGTATTAAAAATGGAGATTCTAGAAAAGCAGAAAAAAAAAGAGAGGTGGCGACGAGAGGAAAAGGTCCAGATGTGGTGGTCCGGCATCTCCAGGGTAAAAGGGCACAATGTAATTCAGGGGCAACCGGACCCTGCACAGTAGCTTACAATCTATAGGTCCACCTCCTCCTGTATCTATAGAGTGTAAGCTCCTGTGGTCAGGACTCCTCCTCCTCCTCCTGTATCTATAGAGTGTAAGCCCCTGTGGTCAGGACTCCTCCTCCTCCTGTATCTATAGAGTGTAAGCTCCTGTGGTCAGGACTCCTCCTCCTCCTGTATCTATAGAGTGTAAGCTCCTGTGGTCAGGACTCCTCCTCCTCCTGTATCTATAGAGTGTAAGCTCCTGTGGTCAGGACTCCTCCTCCTCCTGTATCTATAGAGTGTAAGCTCCTGTGGTCAGGACTCCTCCTCCTCCTGTATCTATAGAGTGTAAGCTCCTGTGGTCAGGACTCCTCCTCCTCCTGTATCTATAGAGTGTAAGCTCCTGTGGTCAGGACTCCTCCTCCTCCTGTATCTATAGAGTGTAAGCTCCTGTGGTCAGGACTCCTCCTCCTCCTGTATCTATAGAGTGTAAGCTCCTGTGGTCAGGACTCCTCCTCCTCCTGTATCTATAGAGTGTAAGCTCCTGTGGTCAGGACTCCTCCTCCTCCTCCTGTATCTATAGAGTGTAAGCTCCTGTGGTCAGGACTCCTCCTCCTCCTGTATCTATAGAGTGTAAGCTCCTGTGGTCAGGACTCCTCCTCCTCCTCCTGTATCTATAGAGTGTAAGCTCCTGTGGTCAGGACTCCTCCTTCTCCTGTATCTATAGAGTGTAAGCTCCTGTGGTCAGGACTCCTCCTCCTCCTGTATCTATAGAGTGTAAGCTCCTGTGGTCAGGACTCCTCCTCCTCCTGTATCTATAGAGTGTAAGCTCCTGTGGTCAGGACTCCTCCTCCCCCTCCTGTATCTATAGAGTGTAAGCTCCTGTGGTCAGGACTCCTCCTCCTCCTGTATCTATAGAGTGTAAGCTCCTGTGGTCAGGACTCCTCCTCCTCCTCCAGTATCTATAGAGTGTAAGCTCCTGTGGTCAGGACTCCTCCTCCTCCTCCTGTATCTATAGAGTGTAAGCTCCTGTGGTCAGGACTCCTCCTCCTCCTGTATCTATAGAGTGTAAGCTCCTGTGGTCAGGACTCCTCCTCCTCCTGTATCTATAGAGTGTAAGCTCCTGTGGTCAACACTCCTCCTCCTCCTGTATCTATAGAGTGTAAGCTCCTGCGGTCAGGACTCCTCCTCCCCCTCCTCCTGTATCTATAGAGTGTAAGCTCCTGTGGTCAGGACTCCTCTTCCTCCTGTATCTATAGAGTGTAAGCTCCTGTGGTCAGGACTCCTCCTCCTCCTGTATCTATAGAGTGTAAGCTCCTGTGGTCAGGACTCCTCCTCCTCCTGTATCTATAGAGTGTAAGCCCCTGTGGTCAGGACTCCCCCTCCTCCTGTATCTATAGAGTGTAAGCCCCTGTGGTCAGGACTCCTCCTCCTCCTGTATCTATAGAGTGTAAGCTCCTGTGGTCAGGACTCCTCCTCCCCCTCCTGTATCTATAGAGTGTAAGCTCCTGTGGTCAGGACTCCTCCCCCTCCTGTATCTATAGAGTGTAAGCTCCTGTGGTCAGGACTCCTCCTCCTCCTCCTGTATCTATACAGTGTAAGCTCCTGTGGTCAGGACTCCTCCTCCTCCTGTATCTATAGAGTGTAAGCTCCTGTGGTCAGGACTCCTCCTCCTCCTGTATCTATAGAGTGTAAGCTCCTGTGGTCAGGACTCTTCCTCCTCCTGTATCTATAGAGTGTAAGCTCCTGTGATCAGGACTCCTCCTCCTCCTGTATCTATAGAGTGTAAGCTCCTGTGGTCAGGACTCCTCCTCCTCCTGTATCTATAGAGTGTAAGCTCCTGTGGTCAGGACTCCTCCTCCTCCTGTATCTATAGAGTGTAAGCTCCTGTTGTCAGGACTCCTCCTCCTCCTCCTGTATCTATAGAGTGTAAGCTCCTGTGGTCAGGACTCCTCCTCCTCCTCCTGTATCTATAGAGTGTAAGCTCCTGTGGTCAGGACTCCTCCTCCTCCTGTATCTATAGAGTGTAAGCTCCTGTGGTCAGGACTCCTCCTCCTCCTGTATCTATAGAGTGTAAGCTCCTGTGGTCAGGACTCCTCCTCCTCCTGTATCTATAGAGTGTAAGCTCCTGTGGTCAGGACTCCTCCTCCTCCTGTATCTATACAGTGTAAGCTCCTGTGGTCAGGACTCCTCCTCCTCCTCCTGTATCTATAGAGTGTAAGCTCCTGTGGTCAGGACTCCTCCTCCTCCTGTATCTATAGAGTGTAAGCTCCTGTGGTCAGGACTCCTCCTCCTCCTGTATCTATAGAGTGTAAGCTCCTGTGGTCAGGACTCCTCCTCCTCCTGTATCTATAGAGTGTAAGCTCCTGTGGTCAGGACTCCTCCTCCTGTATCTATAGAGTGTAAGCTCCTGTGGTCAGCACTCCTCCTCCTCCTGTATCTATAGAGTGTAAGCTCCTGTGGTCAGGACTCCTCCTCCTCCTGTATCTATAGAGTGTAAGCTCCTGTGGTCAGGACTCCTCCTCCTCCTGTATCTATAGAGTGTAAGCTCCTGTGGTCAGGACTCCTCCTCCTCCTCCTGTATCTATAGAGTGTAAGCTCCTGTGGTCAGGACTCCTCCTCCTCCTGTATCTAAAGAGTGTAAGCTCCTGTGGTCAGGACTCCTCCTCCTCCTGTATCTATAGAGTGTAAGCTCCTGTGGTCAGGACTCATCCTCCTCCTCCTGTATCTATAGAGTGTAAGCTCCTGTGGTCAGGACTCCTCCTCCTCCTCCTGTATCTATAGAGTGTAAGCTCCTGTGGTCAGGACTCCTCCTCCTCCTCCTGTATCTATAGAGTGTAAGCTCCTGTGGTCAGGACTCCTCCTCCTCCTGTATCTATAGAGTGTAAGCTCCTGTGGTCAGGACTCCTCCTCCTCCTGTATCTATAGAGTGTAAGCTCCTGTGGTCAGGACTCCTCCTCCTCCTGTATCTATAGAGTGTAAGCTCCTGTGGTCAGGACTCCTCCTCCTCCTCCTCCTCCTGTATCTATAGAGTGTAAGCTCCTGTGGTTAGGACTCCTCCTCCTCCTGTATCTATAGAGTGTAAGCTCCTGTGGTTAGGACTCCTCCTCCTCCTGTATCTATAGAGTGTAAGCTCCTGTGGTCAGGACTCCTCCTCCTCCTCCTGTATCTATAGAGTGTAAGCTCCTGTGGTCAGGACTCCTCCTCCCCCTCCTGTATCTATAGAGTGTAAGCTCCTGTGGTCAGGACTCCTCCTCCTCCTCCTGTATCTATAGAGTGTAAGCTCCTGTGGTCAGGACTCCTCCTCCTCCTGTATCTATAGAGTGTAAGCTCCTGTGGTCAGGACTCCTCCTCCTCCTGTATCTATAGAGTGTAAGCTCCTGTGGTCAGGACTCCTCCTCCTCCTGTATCTATAGAGTGTAAGCTCCTGTGGTCAGGACTCCTCCTCCTCCTGTATCTATAGAGTGTAAGCTCCTGTGGTCAGGACTCCTCCTCCTCCTCCTGTATCTATAGAGTGTAAGCTCCTGTGGTCAGGACTCCTCCTCCTCCTCCTGTATCTATAGAGTGTAAGCTCCTGTGGTCAGGACTCCTCCTCCTCCTGTATCTATAGAGTGTAAGCTCCTGTGGTCAGGACTCCTCCTCCTCCTGTATCTATAGAGTGTAAGCTCCTGTGGTCAGGACTCCTCCTCCTCCTGTATCTATTGAGTGTAAGCTCCTGTGGTCAGGACTCCTCCTCCTCCTGTATCTATAGAGTGTAAGCTCCTGTGGTCAGGACTCCTCCTCCTGTATCTATAGAGTGTAAGCTCCTGTGGTCAGGACTCCTCCTCCTCCTGTATCTATAGAGTGTAAGCTCCTGTGGTCAGGACTCCTCCTCCTCCTGTATCTATAGAGTGTAAGCTCCTGTGGTCAGGACTCCTCCTGTATCTATAGAGTGTAAGCTCCTGTGGTCAGGACTCCTCCTCCTCCTGTATCTATAGAGTGTAAGCTCCTGTGGTCAGGACTCCTCCTCCTCCTGTATCTATAGAGTGTAAGCTCCTGTGGTCAGGACTCCTCCTCCTCCTGTATCTATAGAGTGTAAGCTCCTGTGGTCAGGACTCCTCCTCCTGTATCTATAGAGTGTAAGCTCCTGTGGTCAGGACTCCTCCTCCTCCTGTATCTATAGAGTGTAAGCTCCTGTGGTCAGGACTCCTCCTCCTCCTGTATCTATAGAGTGTAAGCTCCTGTGGTCAGGACTCCTCCTCCTCCTGTATCTATAGAGTGTAAGCTCCTGTGGTCAGGACTCCTCCTCCTCGTGTATCTATAGAGTGTAAGCTCCTGTGGTCAGGACTCCTCCTCCTCCTGTATCTATAGAGTGTAAGCTCCTGTGGTAAGGACTCCTCCTCCTCCTGTATCTATAGAGTGTAAGCTCCTGTGGTCAGGACTCCTCCTCCTCCTGTATCTATAGAGTGTAAGCTCCTGTGGTCAAGACTCCTCGTCCTCCTGTGTCTATAGGGTGTAAGCTCCAGTGGTCAGGACTCCTCCTCCTCCTGTATCTATAGAGTGTAAGCTCCTGTGGTCAGGACTCCTCCTCCTCCTCCTGTATCTATAGAGTGTAAGCTCCTGTGGTCAGGACTCCTCCTCCTCCTGTATCTATAGAGTGTAAGCTCCTGTGGTCAGGACTCCTCCTCCTCCTGTATCTATAGAGTGTAAGCTGCAGTGGTCAGGACTCCTCCTCCTCCTGTATCTATAGAGTGTAAGCTCCTGTGATCAGGACTCCTCCTCCTCCTGTATCTCTAGAGTGTAAGCCCCTGTGGTCAGGACTCCTCCTCCTCCTGTATCTATAGAGTGTAAGCTCCTGTGGTCAGGACTCCTCCTCCTCCTCCTGTATCTATAGAGTGTAAGCTCCTGTGGTCAGGACTCCTCCTCCTCCTGTATCTATAGAGTGTAAGCCCCTGTGGTCAGGACTCCTCCTCCTCCTGTATCTATAGAGTGTAAGCTCCTGTGGTCAGGACTCCTCCTCCTCCTCCTGTATCTATAGAGTGTAAGCCCCTGTGGTCAGGACTCCTCCTCCTCCTGTATCTATAGAGTGTAAGCTCCTGTGGTCAGGACTCCTCCTCCTCCTGTATCTATAGAGTGTAAGCTCCTGTGATCAGGACTCCTCCTCCTCCTGTATCTCTAGAGTGTAAGCCCCTGTGGTCAGGACTCCTCCTCCTCCTGTATCTATAGAGTGTAAGCTCCTGTGGTCAGGACTCCTCCTCCTCCTCCTGTATCTATAGAGTGTAAGCTCCTGTGGTCAGGACTCCTCCTCCTCCTGTATCTATAGAGTGTAAGCTCCTGTGGTCAGGACTCCTCCTCCTGTATCTATAGAGTGTAAGCTCCTGTGGTCAGGACTCCTCCTCCTCCTGTATCTATAGAGTGTAAGCTCCTGTGGTCAGGACTCCTCCTCCTCCTGTATCTATAGAGTGTAAGCTCCTGTGATCAGTACTCCTCCTCCTCCTGTATCTATAGAGTGTAAGCTCCTGTGGTCAGGACTCCTCCTCCTCCTCCTGTATCTATAGAGTGTAAGCTCCTGTGGTCAGGACTCCTCCTCCTCCTGTATCTATAGAGTGTAAGCTCCTGTGGTTAGGACTCCTCCTCCTCCTGTATCTATAGAGTGTAAGCTCCTGTGGTCAGGACTCCTCCTCCTCCTGTATCTATAGAGTGTAAGCTCCTGTGGTCAGGACTCCTCCCTCCTCCTCCTCCTCCTCCTGTATCTATAGAGTGTAAGCTCCTGTGGTCAGGACTCCTCCTCCTCCTGTATCTATAGAGTGCAAGCTCCTGTGGTCAGGACTCCTCCTCCTCCTGTATCTATACAGTGTAAGCTCCTGTGGTCAGGACTCCTCCTCCTCCTGTATCTATAGAGTGTAAGCTCCTGTGGTTAGGACTCCTCCTCCTCCTGTATCTATAGAGTGTAAGCTCCTGTGGTCAGGACTCCTCCTCCTCCTCCTGTATCTATAGAGTGTAAGCTCCTGTGGTCAGGACTCCTCCTCCCCCTCCTGTATCTATAGAGTGTAAGCTCCTGTGGTCAGGACTCCTCCTCCTCCTCCTGTATCTATAGAGTGTAAGCTCCTGTGGTCAGGACTCCTCCTCCTCCTGTATCTATAGAGTGTAAGCTCCTGTGGTCAGGACTCCTCCTCCTCCTGTATCTATACAGTGTAAGCTCCTGTGGTCAGGACTCCTCCTCCTCCTCCTGTATCTATAGAGTGTAAGCTCCTGTGGTCAGGACTCCTCCTCCTCCTGTATCTATAGAGTGTAAGCTCCTGTGGTCAGGACTCCTCCTCCTCCTGTATCTATAGAGTGTAAGCTCCTGTGGTCAGGACTCCTCCTCCTCCTGTATCTATAGAGTGTAAGCTCCTGTGGTCAGGACTCCTCCTCCTCCTGTATCTATAGAGTGTAAGCTCCTGTGGTCAGGACTCCTCCTCCTCCTCCTGTATCTATAGAGTGTAAGCTCCTGTGGTCAGGACTCCTCCTCCTCCTGTATCTATAGAGTGTAAGCTCCTGTGGTCAGGACTCCTCCTCCTCCTGTATCTATAGAGTGTAAGCTCCTGTGGTCAGGACTCCTCCTCCTCCTGTATCTATAGAGTGTAAGCTCCTGTGGTCAGGACTCCTCCTCCTGTATCTATAGAGTGTAAGCTCCTGTGGTCAGCACTCCTCCTCCTCCTGTATCTATAGAGTGTAAGCTCCTGTGGTCAGGACTCCTCCTCCTCCTGTATCTATAGAGTGTAAGCTCCTGTGGTCAGGACTCCTCCTCCTCCTGTATCTATAGAGTGTAAGCTCCTGTGGTCAGGACTCCTCCTCCTCCTCCTGTATCTATAGAGTGTAAGCTCCTGTGGTCAGGACTCCTCCTCCTCCTGTATCTAAAGAGTGTAAGCTCCTGTGGTCAGGACTCCTCCTCCTCCTGTATCTATAGAGTGTAAGCTCCTGTGGTCAGGACTCATCCTCCTCCTCCTGTATCTATAGAGTGTAAGCTCCTGTGGTCAGGACTCCTCCTCCTCCTCCTGTATCTATAGAGTGTAAGCTCCTGTGGTCAGGACTCCTCCTCCTCCTCCTGTATCTATAGAGTGTAAGCTCCTGTGGTCAGGACTCCTCCTCCTCCTGTATCTATAGAGTGTAAGCTCCTGTGGTCAGGACTCCTCCTCCTCCTGTATCTATAGAGTGTAAGCTCCTGTGGTCAGGACTCCTCCTCCTCCTGTATCTATAGAGTGTAAGCTCCTGTGGTCAGGACTCCTCCTCCTCCTCCTCCTCCTGTATCTATAGAGTGTAAGCTCCTGTGGTTAGGACTCCTCCTCCTCCTGTATCTATAGAGTGTAAGCTCCTGTGGTTAGGACTCCTCCTCCTGTATCTATAGAGTGTAAGCTCCTGTGGTCAGGACTCCTCCTCCTCCTCCTGTATCTATAGAGTGTAAGCTCCTGTGGTCAGGACTCCTCCTCCCCCTCCTGTATCTATAGAGTGTAAGCTCCTGTGGTCAGGACTCCTCCTCCTCCTCCTGTATCTATAGAGTGTAAGCTCCTGTGGTCAGGACTCCTCCTCCTCCTGTATCTATAGAGTGTAAGCTCCTGTGGTCAGGACTCCTCCTCCTCCTGTATCTATAGAGTGTAAGCTCCTGTGGTCAGGACTCCTCCTCCTCCTGTATCTATAGAGTGTAAGCTCCTGTGGTCAGGACTCCTCCTCCTCCTGTATCTATAGAGTGTAAGCTCCTGTGGTCAGGACTCCTCCTCCTCCTCCTGTATCTATAGAGTGTAAGCTCCTGTGGTCAGGACTCCTCCTCCTCCTCCTGTATCTATAGAGTGTAAGCTCCTGTGGTCAGGACTCCTCCTCCTCCTGTATCTATAGAGTGTAAGCTCCTGTGGTCAGGACTCCTCCTCCTCCTGTATCTATAGAGTGTAAGCTCCTGTGGTCAGGACTCCTCCTCCTCCTGTATCTATTGAGTGTAAGCTCCTGTGGTCAGGACTCCTCCTCCTCCTGTATCTATAGAGTGTAAGCTCCTGTGGTCAGGACTCCTCCTCCTGTATCTATAGAGTGTAAGCTCCTGTGGTCAGGACTCCTCCTCCTCCTGTATCTATAGAGTGTAAGCTCCTGTGGTCAGGACTCCTCCTCCTCCTGTATCTATAGAGTGTAAGCTCCTGTGGTCAGGACTCCTCCTGTATCTATAGAGTGTAAGCTCCTGTGGTCAGGACTCCTCCTCCTCCTGTATCTATAGAGTGTAAGCTCCTGTGGTCAGGACTCCTCCTCCTCCTGTATCTATAGAGTGTAAGCTCCTGTGGTCAGGACTCCTCCTCCTCCTGTATCTATAGAGTGTAAGCTCCTGTGGTCAGGACTCCTCCTCCTGTATCTATAGAGTGTAAGCTCCTGTGGTCAGGACTCCTCCTCCTCCTGTATCTATAGAGTGTAAGCTCCTGTGGTCAGGACTCCTCCTCCTCCTGTATCTATAGAGTGTAAGCTCCTGTGGTCAGGACTCCTCCTCCTCCTGTATCTATAGAGTGTAAGCTCCTGTGGTCAGGACTCCTCCTCCTCGTGTATCTATAGAGTGTAAGCTCCTGTGGTCAGGACTCCTCCTCCTCCTGTATCTATAGAGTGTAAGCTCCTGTGGTCAGGACTCCTCCTCCTCCTGTATCTATAGAGTGTAAGCTCCTGTGGTCAGGACTCCTCCTCCTCCTGTATCTATAGAGTGTAAGCTCCTGTGGTCAAGACTCCTCGTCCTCCTGTGTCTATAGGGTGTAAGCTCCAGTGGTCAGGACTCCTCCTCCTCCTGTATCTATAGAGTGTAAGCTCCTGTGGTCAGGACTCCTCCTCCTCCTCCTGTATCTATAGAGTGTAAGCTCCTGTGGTCAGGACTCCTCCTCCTCCTGTATCTATAGAGTGTAAGCTCCTGTGGTCAGGACTCCTCCTCCTCCTGTATCTATAGAGTGTAAGCTGCAGTGGTCAGGACTCCTCCTCCTCCTGTATCTATAGAGTGTAAGCTCCTGTGATCAGGACTCCTCCTCCTCCTGTATCTCTAGAGTGTAAGCCCCTGTGGTCAGGACTCCTCCTCCTCCTGTATCTATAGAGTGTAAGCTCCTGTGGTCAGGACTCCTCCTCCTCCTCCTGTATCTATAGAGTGTAAGCTCCTGTGGTCAGGACTCCTCCTCCTCCTGTATCTATAGAGTGTAAGCCCCTGTGGTCAGGACTCCTCCTCCTCCTGTATCTATAGAGTGTAAGCTCCTGTGGTCAGGACTCCTCCTCCTCCTCCTGTATCTATAGAGTGTAAGCCCCTGTGGTCAGGACTCCTCCTCCTCCTGTATCTATAGAGTGTAAGCTCCTGTGGTCAGGACTCCTCCTCCTCCTGTATCTATAGAGTGTAAGCTCCTGTGATCAGGACTCCTCCTCCTCCTGTATCTCTAGAGTGTAAGCCCCTGTGGTCAGGACTCCTCCTCCTCCTGTATCTATAGAGTGTAAGCTCCTGTGGTCAGGACTCCTCCTCCTCCTCCTGTATCTATAGAGTGTAAGCTCCTGTGGTCAGGACTCCTCCTCCTCCTGTATCTATAGAGTGTAAGCTCCTGTGGTCAGGACTCCTCCTCCTGTATCTATAGAGTGTAAGCTCCTGTGGTCAGGACTCCTCCTCCTCCTGTATCTATAGAGTGTAAGCTCCTGTGGTCAGGACTCCTCCTCCTCCTGTATCTATAGAGTGTAAGCTCCTGTGATCAGTACTCCTCCTCCTCCTGTATCTATAGAGTGTAAGCTCCTGTGGTCAGGACTCCTCCTCCTCCTCCTGTATCTATAGAGTGTAAGCTCCTGTGGTCAGGACTCCTCCTCCTCCTGTATCTATAGAGTGTAAGCTCCTGTGGTTAGGACTCCTCCTCCTCCTGTATCTATAGAGTGTAAGCTCCTGTGGTCAGGACTCCTCCTCCTCCTGTATCTATAGAGTGTAAGCTCCTGTGGTCAGGACTCCTCCTCCTCCTCCTCCTCCTCCTGTATCTATAGAGTGTAAGCTCCTGTGGTCAGGACTCCTCCTCCTCCTGTATCTATAGAGTGCAAGCTCCTGTGGTCAGGACTCCTCCTCCTCCTGTATCTATACAGTGTAAGCTCCTGTGGTCAGGACTCCTCCTCCTCCTGTATCTATAGAGTGTAAGCTCCTGTGGTTAGGACTCCTCCTCCTCCTGTATCTATAGAGTGTAAGCTCCTGTGGTCAGGACTCCTCCTCCTCCTCCTGTATCTATAGAGTGTAAGCTCCTGTGGTCAGGACTCCTCCTCCCCCTCCTGTATCTATAGAGTGTAAGCTCCTGTGGTCAGGACTCCTCCTCCTCCTGTATCTATAGAGTGTAAGCTCCTGTGGTCAGGACTCCTCCTCCTCCTGTATCTATAGAGTGTAAGCTCCTGTGGTCAGGACTCCTCCTCCTCCTGTATCTATACAGTGTAAGCTCCTGTGGTCAGGACTCCTCCTCCTCCTCCTGTATCTATAGAGTGTAAGCTCCTGTGGTCAGGACTCCTCCTCCTCCTGTATCTATAGAGTGTAAGCTCCTGTGGTCAGGACTCCTCCTCCTCCTGTATCTATAGAGTGTAAGCTCCTGTGGTCAGGACTCCTCCTCCTCCTGTATCTATAGAGTGTAAGCTCCTGTGGTCAGGACTCCTCCTCCTCCTGTATCTATAGAGTGTAAGCTCCTGTGGTCAGGACTCCTCCTCCTCCTCCTGTATCTATAGAGTGTAAGCTCCTGTGGTCAGGACTCCTCCTCCTCCTCCTGTATCTATAGAGTGTAAGCTCCTGTGGTCAGGACTCCTCCTCCTCCTGTATCTATAGAGTGTAAGCTCCTGTGGTCAGGACTCCTCCTCCTCCTGTATCTATAGAGTGTAAGCTCCTGTGGTCAGGACTCCTCCTCCTCCTGTATCTATAGAGTGTAAGCTCCTGTGGTCAGGACTCCTCCTCCTCCTGTATCTATAGAGTGTAAGCTCCTGTGGTCAGGACTCCTCCTCCTGTATCTATAGAGTGTAAGCTCCTGTGGTCAGGACTCCTCCTCCTCCTGTATCTATAGAGTGTAAGCTCCTGTGGTCAGGACTCCTCCTCCTCCTGTATCTATAGAGTGTAAGCTCCTGTGGTCAGGACTCCTCCTGTATCTATAGAGTGTAAGCTCCTGTGGTCAGGACTCCTCCTCCTCCTGTATCTATAGAGTGTAAGCCCCTGTGGTCAGGACTCCTCCTCCTCCTGTATCTATAGAGTGTAAGCTCCTGTGGTCAGGACTCCTCCTCCTCCTGTATCTATAGAGTGTAAGCTCCTGTGGTCAGGACTCCTCCTCCTGTATCTATAGAGTGTAAGCTCCTGTGGTCAGGACTCCTCCTCCTCCTGTATCTATAGAGTGTAAGCTCCTGTGGTCAGGACTCCTCCTCCTCCTGTATCTATAGAGTGTAAGCTCCTGTGGTCAGGACTCCTCCTCCTCCTGTATCTATAGAGTGTAAGCTCCTGTGGTCAGGACTCCTCCTCCTCGTGTATCTATAGAGTGTAAGCTCCTGTGGTCAGGACTCCTCCTCCTCCTGTATCTATAGAGTGTAAGCTCCTGTGGTCAGGACTCCTCCTCCTCCTGTATCTATAGAGTGTAAGCTCCTGTGGTCAGGACTCCTCCTCCTCCTGTATCTATAGAGTGTAAGCTCCTGTGGTCAAGACTCCTCGTCCTCCTGTGTCTATAGAGTGTAAGCTCCAGTGGTCAGGACTCCTCCTCCTGTATCTATAGAGTGTAAGCTCCTGTGGTCAGGACTCCTCCTCCTGTATCTATAGAGTGTAAGCTCCTGTGGTCAGGACTCCTCCTCCTCCTCCTGTATCTATAGAGTGTAAGCTCCTGTGGTCAGGACTCCTCCTCCTCCTGTATCTATAGAGTGTAAGCTCCTGTGGTCAGGACTCCTCCTCCTCCTGTATCTATAGAGTGTAAGCTGCAGTGGTCAGGACTCCTCCTCCTCCTGTATCTATAGAGTGTAAGCTCCTGTGATCAGGACTCCTCCTCCTCCTGTATCTCTAGAGTGTAAGCCCCTGTGGTCAGGACTCCTCCTCCTCCTGTATCTATAGAGTGTAAGCTCCTGTGGTCAGGACTCCTCCTCCTCCTCCTGTATCTATAGAGTGTAAGCTCCTGTGGTCAGGACTCCTCCTCCTCCTCCAGTATCTATAGAGTGTAAGCTCCTGTGGTCAGGACTCCTCCACCTCCTCCTGTATCTATAGAGTGTAAGCTCCTGTGGTCAGGACTCCTCCTCCTCCTGTATCTATAGAGTGTAAGCTCCTGTGGTCAGGACTCCTCCTCCTCCTGTATCTATAGAGTGTAAGCCCCTGTGGTCAGGACTCCTCCTCCTCCTCCAGTATCTATAGAGTGTAAGCTCCTGTGATCAGGACTCCTCCTCCTCCTGTATCTCTAGAGTGTAAGCCCCTGTGGTCAGGACTCCTCGTCCTCCTGTGTCTATAGAGTGTAAGCTCCTGTGGTCAGGACTCCTCCACCTCCTCCTGTATCTATAGAGTGTAAGCTCCTGTGGTCAGGACTCCTCCTCCTCCTGTATCTATAGAGTGTAAGCTCCTGTGGTCAGGACTCCTCCTCCTCCTGTATCTATAGAGTGTAAGCTCCTGTGGTCAGCACTCCTCCTCCTCCTGTATCTATAGAGTGTAAGCTCCTGCGGTCAGGACTCCTCCTCCCCCTCCTCCTGTATCTATAGAGTGTAAGCTCCTGTGGTCAGCACTCCTCCTCCTCCTGTATCTATAGAGTGTAAGCTCCTGTGGTCAGGACTCCTCCTCCTCCTGTATCTATAGAGTGTAAGCTCCTGTGGTCAGGACTCCTCCTCCTCCTGTATCTATAGAGTGTAAGCTCCTGTGGTCAGGACTCCTCCTCCTCCTGTATCTATAGAGTGTAAGCTCCTGTGGTCAGGACTCCTCCTCCTCCTGTATCTATAGAGTGTAAGCTCCTGTGGTCAGGACTCCTCCTCCTCCTCCTGTATCTATAGAGTGTAAGCTCCTGTGGTCAGGACTCCTCCTCCTCCTGTATCTATAGAGTGTAAGCTCCTGTGGTCAGGACTCCTCCTCCTCCTGTATCTATAGAGTGTAAGCTCCTGTGGTCAGGACTCCTCCTCCTCCTGTATCTATAGAGTGTAAGCTCCTGTGGTCAGGACTCCTCCTCCTCCTGTATCTATAGAGTGTAAGCTCCTGTGGTCAGGACTCCTCCTCCTCCTGTATCTATAGAGTGTAAGCTCCTGTGGTCAGGACTCCTCCTCCTCCTGTATCTATAGAGTGTAAGCTCCTGTGGTCAGGACTCCTCCTCCTCCTGTATCTATAGAGTGTAAGCTCCTGTGGTCAGGACTCCTCCTGTATCTATAGAGTGTAAGCTCCTGTGGTCAGGACTCCTCCTCCTCCTGTATCTATAGAGT
This sequence comes from Phyllobates terribilis, assembly GCF_046119375.1. Lineage (NCBI taxonomy): Eukaryota > Metazoa > Chordata > Amphibia > Anura > Dendrobatidae > Phyllobates > Phyllobates terribilis. Next base: position 25,315 of record NW_027371495.1, read on the forward strand.
GTAAGCTCCTGTGGTCAGGACTCCTCCTCCTCCTGTATCTATAGAGTGTAAGCTCCTGTGGTCAGGACTCCTCCTCCTCCTGTATCTATAGAGTGTAAGCTCCTGTGGTCAGGACTCCTCCTCCTGTATCTATAGAGTGTAAGCTCCTGTGGTCAGGACTCCTCCTCCTCCTGTATCTATAGAGTGTAAGCTCCTGTGGTCAGGACTCCTCCTCTCCTGTATCTATAGAGTGTAAGCTCCTGTGGTCAGGACTCCTCCTCCTCCTGTATCTATAGAGTGTAAGCTCCTGTGGTCAGGACTCCTCCTCCTCGTGTATCTATAGAGTGTAAGCTCCTGTGGTCAGGACTCCTCCTCCTCCTGTATCTATAGAGTGTAAGCTCCTGTGGTCAGGACTCCTCCTCCTCCTGTATCTATAGAGTGTAAGCTCCTGTGGTCAGGACTCCTCCTCCTCCTGTATCTATAGAGTGTAAGCTCCTGTGGTCAAGACTCCTCGTCCTCCTGTGTCTATAGAGTGTAAGCTCCAGTGGTCAGGACTCCTCCTCCTGTATCTATAGAGTGTAAGCTCCTGTGGTCAGGACTCCTCCTCCTCCTGTATCTATAGAGTGTAAGCTCCTGTGGTCAGGACTCCTCCTCCTCCTGTATCTATAGAGTGTAAGCTCCTGTGGTCAGGACTCCTCCTCCTCCTGTATCTATAGAGTGTAAGCTCCTGTGGTCAGGACTCCTCCTCCTCCTCCTCCTCCTCCTGTATCTATAGAGTGTAAGCTCCTGTGGTCAGGACTCCTCCTCCTCGTGTATCTATAGAGTGTAAGCTCCTGTGGTCAGGACTCCTCCTCCTCCTGTATCTATAGAGTGTAAGCTCCTGTGGTCAGGACTCCTCCTCCTCCTGTATCTATAGAGTGTAAGCTCCTGTGGTCAGGACTCCTCCTCCTCCTGTATCTATAGAGTGTAAGCTCCTGTGGTCAGGACTCCTCCTCCTCCTGTATCTATAGAGTGTAAGCTCCTGTGGTCAGGACTCCTCCTCCTGTATCTATAGAGTGTAAGCTCCTGTGGTCAGGACTCCTCCTCCTGTATCTATAGAGTGTAAGCTCCTGTGGTCAGGACTCCTCCTCCTCCTCCTGTATCTATAGAGTGTAAGCTCCTGTGGTCAGGACTCCTCCTCCTCCCTGTATCTATAGAGTGTAAGCTCCTGTGGTCAGGACTCCTCCTCCTCCTGTATCTATAGAGTGTAAGCTGCAGTGGTCAGGACTCCTCCTCCTCCTGTATCTATAGAGTGTAAGCTCCTGTGATCAGACTCCTCCTCCTCCTGTATCTCTAGAGTGTAAGCCCCGTGTCAGGACTCCTCCTCC
>NW_027371496.1:0-26639 GCF_046119375.1 Phyllobates terribilis
CAGTAGCTTCAAACATTTCTGGACGTTTTTCAATGGCAAAAATCAATGAATATTGTAAATGCACAAACAGTAATATCTCCACATTGCAAGGTGCAATTCTGAAATTTTTTGCTTTTTCCTGCTAATCCTAGCATGATAAAGAAGATTCAAAGAGAGTGAGATGCCAGCTCCTTTCATTCAGTCAGTAGCTTCAAACATTTCTGGTATATGAAAAACATGTTTTTCAATGGCAAAAATCAATGAATATTGTAAATGCACAAACAGTAATATCTCCACATTGCACGGTGCAATTCTGAAATTTTTAGCTTTTTCCTGTTAATCCTAGCATGATAAAGAAGATTCAAAGAGAGTGAGATGCCAGCTCCTTTCATTCACTCAGTAGCTTCAAACATTTCTGGTATATGAAAAATATGTTTTTCAATGGCAAAAATCAATGAATATTGTAAATGCACAAACAGTAATATCTCCACATTGCACGGTGCAATTCTGAAATTTTTAGCTTTTTCCTGTTAATCCTAGCATGATAAAGAAGATTCAAAGAGAGTGAGATGCCAGCTCCTTTCATTCAGTCAGTAGCTTCAAACATTTCTGGACGTTTTTCAATGGCAAAAATCAATGAATATTGTAAATGCACAAACAGTAATATCTCCACATTGCAAGGTGCAATTCTGAAATTTTTTGCTTTTTCCTGCTAATCCTAGCATGATAAAGAAGATTCAAAGAGAGTGAGATGCCAGCTCCTTTCATTCAGTCAGTAGCTTCAAACATTTCTGGTATATGAAAAACATGTTTTTCAATGGCAAAAATCAATGAATATTGTAAATGCACAAACAGTAATATCTCCACATTGCACGGTGCAATTCTGAAATTTTTAGCTTTTTCCTGTTAATCCTAGCATGATAAAGAAGATTCAAAGAGAGTGAGATGCCAGCTCCTTTCATTCAGTCAGTAGCTTCAAACATTTCTGGACGTTTTTCAATGGCAAAAATCAATGAATATTGTAAATGCACAAACAGTAATATCTCCACATTGCACGGTGCAATTCTGAAATTTTTAGCTTTTTCCTGTTAATCCTAGCATGATAAAGAAGATTCAAAGAGAGTGAGATGCCAGCTCCTTTCATTCAGTCAGTAGCTTCAAACATTTCTGGTATATGAAAAACATGTTTTTCAATGGCAAAAATCAATGAATATTGTAAATGCACAAACAGTAATATCTCCACATTGCAAGGTGCAATTCTGAAATTTTTAGCTTTTTCCTGTTAATCCTAGCATGATAAAGAAGATTCAAAGAGAGTGAGATGCCAGCTCCTTTCATTCAGTCAGTAGCTTCAAACATTTCTGGTATATGAAAAACATGTTTTTCAATGGCAAAAATCAATGAATATTGTAAATGCACAAACAGTAATATCTCCACATTGCAAGGTGCAATTCTGAAATTTTTAGCTTTTTCCTGTTAATCCTAGCATGATAAAGAAGATTCAAAGAGAGTGAGATGCCAGCTCCTTTCATTCAGTCAGTAGCTTCAAACATTTCTGGTATATGAAAAACATGTTTTTCAATGGCAAAAATCAATGAATATTGTAAATGCACAAACAGTAATATCTCCACATTGCACGGTGCAATTCTGAAATTTTTAGCTTTTTCCTGTTAATCCTAGCATGATAAAGAAGATTCAAAGAGAGTGAGATGCCAGCTCCTTTCATTCAGTCAGTAGCTTCAAACATTTCTGGTATATGAAAAACATGTTTTTCAATGGCAAAAATCAATGAATATTGTAAATGCACAAACAGTAATATCTCCACATTGCAAGGTGCAATTCTGAAATTTTTTGCTTTTTCCTGCTAATCCTAGCATGATAAAGAAGATTCAAAGAGAGTGAGATGCCAGCTCCTTTCATTCAGTCAGTAGCTTCAAACATTTCTGGTATATGAAAAACATGTTTTTCAATGGCAAAAATCAATGAATATTGTAAATGCACAAACAGTAATATCTCCACATTGCAAGGTGCAATTCTGAAATTTTTAGCTTTTTCCTGTTAATCCTAGCATGATAAAGAAGATTCAAAGAGAGTGAGATGCCAGCTCCTTTCATTCAGTCAGTAGCTTCAAACATTTCTGGACGTTTTTCAATGGCAAAAATCAATGAATATTGTAAATGCACAAACAGTAATATCTCCACATTGCACGGTGCAATTCTGAAATTTTTAGCTTTTTCCTGTTAATCCTAGCATGATAAAGAAGATTCAAAGAGAGTGAGATGCCAGCTCCTTTCATTCAGTCAGTAGCTTCAAACATTTCTGGTATATGAAAAACATGTTTTTCAATGGCAAAAATCAATGAATATTGTAAATGCACAAACAGTAATATCTCCACATTGCACAGTGCAATTCTGAAATTTTTTGCTTTTTCCTGCTAATCCTAGCATGATAAAGAAGATTCAAAGAGAGTGAGATGCCAGCTCCTTTCATTCAGTCAGTAGCTTCAAACATTTCTGGTATATGAAAAACATGTTTTTCAATGGCAAAAATCAATGAATATTGTAAATGCACAAACAGTAATATCTCCACATTGCACGGTGCAATTCTGAAATTTTTTGCTTTTTCCTGCTAATCCTAGCATGATAAAGAAGATTCAAAGAGAGTGAGATGCCAGCTCCTTTCATTCAGTCAGTAGCTTCAAACATTTCTGGACGTTTTTCAATGGCAAAAATCAATGAATATTGTAAATGCACAAACAGTAATATCTCCACATTGCAAGGTGCAATTCTGAAATTTTTAGCTTTTTCCTGTTAATCCTAGCATGATAAAGAAGATTCAAAGAGAGTGAGATGCCAGCTCCTTTCATTCAGTCAGTAGCTTCAAACATTTCTGGACGTTTTTCAATGGCAAAAATCTATGAATATTGTAAATGCACAAACAGTAATATCTCCACATTGCAAGGTGCAATTCTGAAATTTTTAGCTTTTTCCTGTTAATCCTAGCATGATAAAGAAGATTCAAAGAGAGTGAGATGCCAGCTCCTTTCATTCAGTCAGTAGCTTCAAACATTTCTGGTATATGAAAAACATGTTTTTCAATGGCAAAAATCAATGAATATTGTAAATGCACAAACAGTAATATCTCCACATTGCAAGGTGCAATTCTAAAATTTTTAGCTTTTTCCTGTTAATCCTAGCATGATAAAGAAGATTCAAAGAGAGTGAGATGCCAGCTCCTTTCATTCAGTCAGTAGCTTCAAACATTTCTGGTATATGAAAAACATGTTTTTCAATGGCAAAAATCAATGAATATTGTAAATGCACAAACAGTAATATCTCCACATTGCACGGTGCAATTCTGAAATTTTTTGCTTTTTCCTGCTAATCCTAGCATGATAAAGAAGATTCAAAGAGAGTGAGATGCCAGCTCCTTTCATTCAGTCAGTAGCTTCAAACATTTCTGGACGTTTTTCAATGGCAAAAATCAATGAATATTGTAAATGCACAAACAGTAATATCTCCACATTGCAAGGTGCAATTCTGAAATTTTTTGCTTTTTCCTGCTAATCCTAGCATGATAAAGAAGATTCAAAGAGAGTGAGATGCCAGCTCCTTTCATTCAGTCAGTAGCTTCAAACATTTCTGGTATATGAAAAACATGTTTTTCAATGGCAAAAATCAATGAATATTGTAAATGCACAAACAGTAATATCTCCACATTGCACGGTGCAATTCTGAAATTTTTAGCTTTTTCCTGTTAATCCTAGCATGATAAAGAAGATTCAAAGAGAGTGAGATGCCAGCTCCTTTCATTCACTCAGTAGCTTCAAACATTTCTGGTATATGAAAAATATGTTTTTCAATGGCAAAAATCAATGAATATTGTAAATGCACAAACAGTAATATCTCCACATTGCACGGTGCAATTCTGAAATTTTTAGCTTTTTCCTGTTAATCCTAGCATGATAAAGAAGATTCAAAGAGAGTGAGATGCCAGCTCCTTTCATTCAGTCAGTAGCTTCAAACATTTCTGGACGTTTTTCAATGGCAAAAATCAATGAATATTGTAAATGCACAAACAGTAATATCTCCACATTGCAAGGTGCAATTCTGAAATTTTTTGCTTTTTCCTGCTAATCCTAGCATGATAAAGAAGATTCAAAGAGAGTGAGATGCCAGCTCCTTTCATTCAGTCAGTAGCTTCAAACATTTCTGGTATATGAAAAACATGTTTTTCAATGGCAAAAATCAATGAATATTGTAAATGCACAAACAGTAATATCTCCACATTGCACGGTGCAATTCTGAAATTTTTAGCTTTTTCCTGTTAATCCTAGCATGATAAAGAAGATTCAAAGAGAGTGAGATGCCAGCTCCTTTCATTCAGTCAGTAGCTTCAAACATTTCTGGACGTTTTTCAATGGCAAAAATCAATGAATATTGTAAATGCACAAACAGTAATATCTCCACATTGCACGGTGCAATTCTGAAATTTTTAGCTTTTTCCTGTTAATCCTAGCATGATAAAGAAGATTCAAAGAGAGTGAGATGCCAGCTCCTTTCATTCAGTCAGTAGCTTCAAACATTTCTGGTATATGAAAAACATGTTTTTCAATGGCAAAAATCAATGAATATTGTAAATGCACAAACAGTAATATCTCCACATTGCACGGTGCAATTCTGAAATTTTTAGCTTTTTCCTGTTAATCCTAGCATGATAAAGAAGATTCAAAGAGAGTGAGATGCCAGCTCCTTTCATTCAGTCAGTAGCTTCAAACATTTCTGGACGTTTTTCAATGGCAAAAATCAATGAATATTGTAAATGCACAAACAGTAATATCTCCACATTGCAAGGTGCAATTCTGAAATTTTTTGCTTTTTCCTGCTAATCCTAGCATGATAAAGAAGATTCAAAGAGAGTGAGATGCCAGCTCCTTTCATTCAGTCAGTAGCTTCAAACATTTCTGGTATATGAAAAACATGTTTTTCAATGGCAAAAATCAATGAATATTGTAAGTGCACAAACAGTAATATCTCCACATTGCACGGTGCAATTCTGAAATTTTTAGCTTTTTCCTGCTAATCCTAGCATGATAAAGAAGATTCAAAGAGAGTGAGATGCCAGCTCCTTTCATTCAGTCAGTAGCTTCAAACATTTCTGGTATATGAAAAACATGTTTTTCAATGGCAAAAATCAATGAATATTGTAAATGCACAAACAGTAATATCTCCACATTGCACGGTGCAATTCTGAAATTTTTAGCTTTTTCCTGTTAATCCTAGCATGATAAAGAAGATTCAAAGAGAGTGAGATGCCAGCTCCTTTCATTCAGTCAGTAGCTTCAAACATTTCTGGACGTTTTTCAATGGCAAAAATCAATGAATATTGTAAATGCACAAACATTAATATCTCCACATTGCACGGTGCAATTCTGAAATATTTTGCTTTTTCCTGCTAATCCTAGCATGATAAAGAAGATTCAAAGAGAGTGAGATGCCAGCTCCTTTCATTCAGTCAGTAGCTTCAAACATTTCTGGTATATGAAAAACATGTTTTTCAATGGCAAAAATCAATGAATATTGTAAATGCACAAACAGTAATATCTCCACATTGCACGGTGCAATTCTGAAATTTTTAGCTTTTTCCTGTTAATCCTAGCATGATAAAGAAGATTCAAAGAGAGTGAGATGCCAGCTCCTTTCATTCAGTCAGTAGCTTCAAACATTTCTGGTATATGAAAAACATGTTTTTCAATGGCAAAAATCAATGAATATTGTAAATGCACAAACAGTAATATCTCCACATTGCACGGTGCAATTCTGAAATTTTTAGCTTTTTCCTGTTAATCCTAGCATGATAAAGAAGATTCAAAGAGAGTGAGATGCCAGCTCCTTTCATTCAGTCAGTAGCTTCAAACATTTCTGGTATATGAAAAACATGTTTTTCAATGGCAAAAATCAATGAATATTGTAAATGCACAAACAGTAATATCTCCACATTGCAAGGTGCAATTCTGAAATTTTTAGCTTTTTCCTGTTAATCCTAGCATGATAAAGAAGATTCAAAGAGAGTGAGATGCCAGCTCCTTTCATTCAGTCAGTAGCTTCAAACATTTCTGGTATATGAAAAACATGTTTTTCAATGGCAAAAATCAATGAATATTGTAAATGCACAAACAGTAATATCTCCACATTGCACGGTGCAATTCTGAAATTTTTAGCTTTTTCCTGTTAATCCTAGCATGATAAAGAAGATTCAAAGAGAGTGAGATGCCAGCTCCTTTCATTCAGTCAGTAGCTTCAAACATTTCTGGTATATGAAAAACATGTTTTTCAATGGCAAAAATCAATGAATATTGTAAATGCACAAACAGTAATATCTCCACATTGCAAGGTGCAATTCTGAAATTTTTAGCTTTTTCCTGTTAATCCTAGCATGATAAAGAAGATTCAAAGAGAGTGAGATGCCAGCTCCTTTCATTCAGTCAGTAGCTTCAAACATTTCTGGTATATGAAAAACATGTTTTTCAATGGCAAAAATCAATGAATATTGTAAATGCACAAACAGTAATATCTCCACATTGCACGGTGCAATTCTGAAATTTTTTGCTTTTTCCTGTTAATCCTAGCATGATAAAGAAGATTCAAAGAGAGTGAGATGCCAGCTCCTTTCATTCAGTCAGTAGCTTCAAACATTTCTGGTATATGAAAAACATGTTTTTCAATGGCAAAAATCAATGAATATTGTAAATGCACAAACAGTAATATCTCCACATTGCACGGTGCAATTCTGAAATTGTTTGCTTATTCCTGCTAATCCTAGCATGATAAAGAAGATTCAAAGAGAGTGAGATGCCAGCTCCTTTCATTCAGTCAGTAGCTTCAAACATTTCTGGTATATGAAAAACATGTTTTTCAATGGCAAAAATCAATGAATATTGTAAATGCACAAACAGTAATATCTCCACATTGCACGGTGCAATTCTGAAATTTTTTGCTTTTTCCTGCTAATCCTAGCATGATAAAGAAGATTCAAAGAGAGTGAGATGCCAGCTCCTTTCATTCAGTCAGTAGCTTCAAACATTTCTGGACATTTTTCAATGGCAAAAATCAATGAATATTGTAAATGCACAAACAGTAATATCTCCACATTGCAAGGTGCAATTCTGAAATTTTTTGCTTTTTCCTGCTAATCCTAGCATGATAAAGAAGATTCAAAGAGAGTGAGATGCCAGCTCCTTTCATTCAGTCAGTAGCTTCAAACATTTCTGGACGTTTTTCAATGGCAAAAATCAATGAATATTGTAAATGCACAAACAGTAATATCTCCACATTGCACGGTGCAATTCTGAAATTTTTAGCTTTTTCCTGCTAATCCTAGCATGATAAAGAAGATTCAAAGAGAGTGAGATGCCAGCTCCTTTCATTCAGTCAGTAGCTTCAAACATTTCTGGTATATGAAAAACATGTTTTTCAATGGCAAAAATCAATGAATATTGTAAATGCACAAACAGTAATATCTCCACATTGCAAGGTGCAATTCTGAAATTTTTTGCTTTTTCCTGTTAATCCTAGCATGATAAAGAAGATTCAAAGAGAGTGAGATGCCAGCTCCTTTCATTCAGTCAGTAGCTTCAAACATTTCTGGTATATGAAAAACATGTTTTTCAATGGCAAAAATCAATGAATATTGTAAATGCACAAACAGTAATATCTCCACATTGCACGGTGCAATTCTGAAATTTTTTGCTTTTTCCTGCTAATCCTAGCATGATAAAGAAGATTCAAAGAGAGTGAGATGCCAGCTCCTTTCATTCAGTCAGTAGCTTCAAACATTTCTGGTATATGAAAAACATGTTTTTCAATGGCAAAAATCAATGAATATTGTAAATGCACAAACAGTAATATCTCCACATTGCACGGTGCAATTCTGAAATTTTTAGCTTTTTCCTGTTAATCCTAGCATGATAAAGAAGATTCAAAGAGAGTGAGATGCCAGCTCCTTTCATTCAGTCAGTAGCTTCAAACATTTCTGGTATATGAAAAACATGTTTTTCAATGGCAAAAATCAATGAATATTGTAAATGCACAAACAGTAATATCTCCACATTGCACGGTGCAATTCTGAAATTTTTTGCTTTTTCCTGCTAATCCTAGCATGATAAAGAAGATTCAAAGAGAGTGAGATGCCAGCTCCTTTCATTCAGTCAGTAGCTTCAAACATTTCTGGTATATGAAAAACATGTTTTTCAATGGCAAAAATCAATGAATATTGTAAATGCACAAACAGTAATATCTCCACATTGCACGGTGCAATTCTGAAATTTTTTGCTTTTTCCTGCTAATCCTAGCATGATAAAGAAGATTCAAAGAGAGTGAGATGCCAGCTCCTTTCATTCAGTCAGTAGCTTCAAACATTTCTGGTATATGAAAAACATGTTTTTCAATGGCAAAAATCAATGAATATTGTAAATGCACAAACAGTAATATCTCCACATTGCACGGTGCAATTCTGAAATTTTTAGCTTTTTCCTGTTAATCCTAGCATGATAAAGAAGATTCAAAGAGAGTGAGATGCCAGCTCCTTTCATTCAGTCAGTAGCTTCAAACATTTCTGGTATATGAAAAACATGTTTTTCAATGGCAAAAATCAATGAATATTGTAAATGCACAAACAGTAATATCTCCACATTGCAAGGTGCAATTCTGAAATTTTTAGCTTTTTCCTGTTAATCCTAGCATGATAAAGAAGATTCAAAGAGAGTGAGATGCCAGCTCCTTTCATTCAGTCAGTAGCTTCAAACATTTCTGGTATATGAAAAACATGTTTTTCAATGGCAAAAATCAATGAATATTGTAAATGCACAAACAGTAATATCTCCACATTGCACGGTGCAATTCTGAAATTTTTTGCTTTTTCCTGTTAATCCTAGCATGATAAAGAAGATTCAAAGAGAGTGAGATGCCAGCTCCTTTCATTCAGTCAGTAGCTTCAAACATTTCTGGTATATGAAAAACATGTTTTTCAATGGCAAAAATCAATGAATATTGTAAATGCACAAACAGTAATATCTCCACATTGCACGGTGCAATTCTGAAATTTTTTGCTTTTTCCTCCTAATCCTAGCATGATAAAGAAGATTCAAAGAGAGTGAGATGCCAGCTCCTTTCATTCAGTCAGTAGCTTCAAACATTTCTGGTATATGAAAAACATGTTTTTCAATGGCAAAAATCAATGAATATTGTAAATGCACAAACAGTAATATCTCCACATTGCACGGTGCAATTCTGAAATTTTTTGCTTTTTCCTGCTAATCCTAGCATGATAAAGAAGATTCAAAGAGAGTGAGATGCCAGCTCCTTTCATTCAGTCAGTAGCTTCAAACATTTCTGGACATTTTTCAATGGCAAAAATCAATGAATATTGTAAATGCACAAACAGTAATATCTCCACATTGCAAGGTGCAATTCTGAAATTTTTTGCTTTTTCCTGCTAATCCTAGCATGATAAAGAAGATTCAAAGAGAGTGAGATGCCAGCTCCTTTCATTCAATAAGTAGCTTCAAACATTTCTGGACGTTTTTCAATGGCAAAAATCAATGAATATTGTAAATGCACAAACAGTAATATCTCCACATTGCACGGTGCAATTCTGAAATTTTTAGCTTTTTCCTGCTAATCCTAGCATGATAAAGAAGATTCAAAGAGAGTGAGATGCCAGCTCCTTTCATTCAGTCAGTAGCTTCAAACATTTCTGGTATATGAAAAACATGTTTTTCAATGGCAAAAATCAATGAATATTGTAAATGCACAAACAGTAATATCTCCACATTGCAAGGTGCAATTCTGAAATTTTTTGCTTTTTCCTGTTAATCCTAGCATGATAAAGAAGATTCAAAGAGAGTGAGATGCCAGCTCCTTTCATTCAGTCAGTAGCTTCAAACATTTCTGGTATATGAAAAACATGTTTTTCAATGGCAAAAATCAATGAATATTGTAAATGCACAAACAGTAATATCTCCACATTGCACGGTGCAATTCTGAAATTTTTTGCTTTTTCCTGCTAATCCTAGCATGATAAAGAAGATTCAAAGAGAGTGAGATGCCAGCTCCTTTCATTCAGTCAGTAGCTTCAAACATTTCTGGTATATGAAAAACATGTTTTTCAATGGCAAAAATCAATGAATATTGTAAATGCACAAACAGTAATATCTCCACATTGCACGGTGCAATTCTGAAATTTTTAGCTTTTTCCTGTTAATCCTAGCATGATAAAGAAGATTCAAAGAGAGTGAGATGCCAGCTCCTTTCATTCAGTCAGTAGCTTCAAACATTTCTGGTATATGAAAAACATGTTTTTCAATGGCAAAAATCAATGAATATTGTAAATGCACAAACAGTAATATCTCCACATTGCACGGTGCAATTCTGAAATTTTTTGCTTTTTCCTGCTAATCCTAGCATGATAAAGAAGATTCAAAGAGAGTGAGATGCCAGCTCCTTTCATTCAGTCAGTAGCTTCAAACATTTCTGGACGTTTTTCAATGGCAAAAATCAATGAATATTGTAAATGCACAAACAGTAATATCTCCACATTGCAAGGTGCAATTCTGAAATTTTTAGCTTTTTCCTGTTAATCCTAGCATGATAAAGAAGATTCAAAGAGAGTGAGATGCTAGCTCCTTTCATTCAGTCAGTAGCTTCAAACATTTCTGGACGTTTTTCAATGGCAAAAATCAATGAATATTGTAAATGCACAAACAGTAATATCTCCACATTGCAAGGTGCAATTCTGAAATTTTTAGCTTTTTCCTGTTAATCCTAGCATGATAAAGAAGATTCAAAGAGAGTGAGATGCCAGCTCCTTTCATTCAGTCAGTAGCTTCAAACATTTCTGGTATATGAAAAACATGTTTTTCAATGGCAAAAATCAATGAATATTGTAAATGCACAAACAGTAATATCTCCACATTGCAAGGTGCAATTCTAAAATTTTTAGCTTTTTCCTGTTAATCCTAGCATGATAAAGAAGATTCAAAGAGAGTGAGATGCCAGCTCCTTTCATTCAGTCAGTAGCTTCAAACATTTCTGGTATATGAAAAACATGTTTTTCAATGGCAAAAATCAATGAATATTGTAAATGCACAAACAGTAATATCTCCACATTGCACGGTGCAATTCTGAAATTTTTTCCTTTTTCCTGCTAATCCTAGCATGATAAAGAAGATTCAAAGAGAGTGAGATGCCAGCTCCTTTCATTCAGTCAGTAGCTTCAAACATTTCTGGACGTTTTTCAATGGCAAAAATCAATGAATATTGTAAATGCACAAACAGTAATATCTCCACATTGCAAGGTGCAATTCTGAAATTTTTTGCTTTTTCCTGCTAATCCTAGCATGATAAAGAAGATTCAAAGAGAGTGAGATGCCAGCTCCTTTCATTCAGTCAGTAGCTTCAAACATTTCTGGTATATGAAAAACATGTTTTTCAATGGCAAAAATCAATGAATATTGTAAATGCACAAACAGTAATATCTCCACATTGCAAGGTGCAATTCTGAAATTTTTAGCTTTTTCCTGTTAATCCTAGCATGATAAAGAAGATTCAAAGAGAGTGAGATGCCAGCTCCTTTCATTCACTCAGTAGCTTCAAACATTTCTGGTATATGAAAAATATGTTATTCAATGGCAAAAATCAATGAATATTGTAAATGCACAAACAGTAATATCTCCACATTGCACGGTGCAATTCTGAAATTTTTAGCTTTTTCCTGTTAATCCTAGCATGATAAAGAAGATTCAAAGAGAGTGAGATGCCAGCTCCTTTCATTCAGTCAGTAGCTTCAAACATTTCTGGACGTTTTTCAATGGCAAAAATCAATGAATATTGTAAATGCACAAACAGTAATATCTCCACATTGCAAGGTGCAATTCTGAAATTTTTTGCTTTTTCCTGCTAATCCTAGCATGATAAAGAAGATTCAAAGAGAGTGAGATGCCAGCTCCTTTCATTCAGTCAGTAGCTTCAAACATTTCTGGTATATGAAAAACATGTTTTTCAATGGCAAAAATCAATGAATATTGTAAATGCACAAACAGTAATATCTCCACATTGCACGGTGCAATTCTGAAATTTTTAGCTTTTTCCTGTTAATCCTAGCATGATAAAGAAGATTCAAAGAGAGTGAGATGCCAGCTCCTTTCATTCAGTCAGTAGCTTCAAACATTTCTGGACGTTTTTCAATGGCAAAAATCAATGAATATTGTAAATGCACAAACAGTAATATCTCCACATTGCACGGTGCAATTCTGAAATTTTTAGCTTTTTCCTGTTAATCCTAGCATGATAAAGAAGATTCAAAGAGAGTGAGATGCCAGCTCCTTTCATTCAGTCAGTAGCTTCAAACATTTCTGGTATATGAAAAACATGTTTTTCAATGGCAAAAATCAATGAATATTGTAAATGCACAAACAGTAATATCTCCACATTGCAAGGTGCAATTCTGAAATTTTTAGCTTTTTCCTGTTAATCCTAGCATGATAAAGAAGATTCAAAGAGAGTGAGATGCCAGCTCCTTTCATTCAGTCAGTAGCTTCAAACATTTCTGGTATATGAAAAACATGTTTTTCAATGGCAAAAATCAATGAATATTGTAAATGCACAAACAGTAATATCTCCACATTGCACGGTGCAATTCTGAAATTTTTAGCTTTTTCCTGTTAATCCTAGCATGATAAAGAAGATTCAAAGAGAGTGAGATGCCAGCTCCTTTCATTCAGTCAGTAGCTTCAAACATTTCTGGTATATGAAAAACATGTTTTTCAATGGCAAAAATCAATGAATATTGTAAATGCACAAACAGTAATATCTCCACATTGCACGGTGCAATTCTGAAATTTTTAGCTTTTTCCTGTTAATCCTAGCATGATAAAGAAGATTCAAAGAGAGTGAGATGCCAGCTCCTTTCATTCAGTCAGTAGCTTCAAACATTTCTGGACGTTTTTCAATGGCAAAAATCAATGAATATTGTAAATGCACAAACAGTAATATCTCCACATTGCACGGTGCAATTCTGAAATTTTTTGCTTTTTCCTGCTAATCCTAGCATGATAAAGAAGATTCAAAGAGAGTGAGATGCCAGCTCCTTTCATTCAGTCAGTAGCTTCAAACATTTCTGGTATATGAAAAACATGTTTTTCAATGGCAAAAATCAATGAATATTGTAAATGCACAAACAGTAATATCTCCACATTGCAAGGTGCAATTCTGAAATTTTTTGCTTTTTCCTGCTAATCCTAGCATGATAAAGAAGATTCAAAGAGAGTGAGATGCCAGCTCCTTTCATTCAGTCAGTAGCTTCAAACATTTCTGGTATATGAAAAACATGTTTTTCAATGGCAAAAATCAATGAATATTGTAAATGCACAAACAGTAATATCTCCACATTGCACGGTGCAATTCTGAAATTTTTTGCTTTTTCCTGCTAATCCTAGCATGATAAAGAAGATTCAAAGAGAGTGAGATGCCAGCTCCTTTCATTCAGTCAGTAGCTTCAAACATTTCTGGACGTTTTTCAATGGCAAAAATCAATGAATATTGTAAATGCACAAACAGTAATATCTCCACATTGCAAGGTGCAATTCTGAAATTTTTTGCTTTTTCCTGCTAATCCTAGCATGATAAAGAAGATTCAAAGAGAGTGAGATGCCAGCTCCTTTCATTCAGTCAGTAGCTTCAAACATTTCTGGTATATGAAAAACATGTTTTTCAATGGCAAAAATCAATGAATATTGTAAGTGCACAAACAGTAATATCTCCACATTGCACGGTGCAATTCTGAAATTTTTAGCTTTTTCCTGCTAATCCTAGCATGATAAAGAAGATTCAAAGAGAGTGAGATGCCAGCTCCTTTCATTCAGTCAGTAGCTTCAAACATTTCTGGTATATGAAAAACATGTTTTTCAATGGCAAAAATCAATGAATATTGTAAATGCACAAACAGTAATATCTCCACATTGCACGGTGCAATTCTGAAATTTTTAGCTTTTTCCTGTTAATCCTAGCATGATAAAGAAGATTCAAAGAGAGTGAGATGCCAGCTCCTTTCATTCAGTCAGTAGCTTCAAACATTTCTGGTATATGAAAAACATGTTTTTCAATGGCAAAAATCAATGAATATTGTAAATGCACAAACAGTAATATCTCCACATTGCACGGTGCAATTCTGAAATTTTTAGCTTTTTCCTGTTAATCCTAGCATGATAAAGAAGATTCAAAGAGAGTGAGATGCCAGCTCCTTTCATTCAGTCAGTAGCTTCAAACATTTCTGGACGTTTTTCAATGGCAAAAATCAATGAATATTGTAAATGCACAAACAGTAATATCTCCACATTGCACGGTGCAATTCTGAAATTTTTAGCTTTTTCCTGTTAATCCTAGCATGATAAAGAAGATTCAAAGAGAGTGAGATGCCAGCTCCTTTCATTCAGTCAGTAGCTTCAAACATTTCTGGTATATGAAAAACATGTTTTTCAATGGCAAAAATCAATGAATATTGTAAATGCACAAACAGTAATATCTCCACATTGCACGGTGCAATTCTGAAATTTTTAGCTTTTTCCTGTTAATCCTAGCATGATAAAGAAGATTCAAAGAGAGTGAGATGCCAGCTCCTTTCATTCAGTCAGTAGCTTCAAACATTTCTGGTATATGAAAAACATGTTTTTCAATGGCAAAAATCAATGAATATTGTAAATGCACAAACAGTAATATCTCCACATTGCAAGGTGCAATTCTGAAATTTTTAGCTTTTTCCTGTTAATCCTAGCATGATAAAGAAGATTCAAAGAGAGTGAGATGCCAGCTCCTTTCATTCAGTCAGTAGCTTCAAACATTTCTGGTATATGAAAAACATGTTTTTCAATGGCAAAAATCAATGAATATTGTAAATGCACAAACAGTAATATCTCCACATTGCACGGTGCAATTCTGAAATTTTTTGCTTTTTCCTGTTAATCCTAGCATGATAAAGAAGATTCAAAGAGAGTGAGATGCCAGCTCCTTTCATTCAGTCAGTAGCTTCAAACATTTCTGGTATATGAAAAACATGTTTTTCAATGGCAAAAATCAATGAATATTGTAAATGCACAAACAGTAATATCTCCACATTGCACGGTGCAATTCTGAAATTTTTTGCTTTTCCTGCTAATCCTAGCATGATAAAGAAGATTCAAAGAGAGTGAGATGCCAGCTCCTTTCATTCAGTCAGTAGCTTCAAACATTTCTGGTATATGAAAAACATGTTTTTCAATGGCAAAAATCAATGAATATTGTAAATGCACAAACAGTAATATCTCCACATTGCACGGTGCAATTCTGAAATTTTTTGCTTTTTCCTGCTAATCCTAGCATGATAAAGAAGATTCAAAGAGAGTGAGATGCCAGCTCCTTTCATTCAGTCAGTAGCTTCAAACATTTCTGGACATTTTTCAATGGCAAAAATCAATGAATATTGTAAATGCACAAACAGTAATATCTCCACATTGCAAGGTGCAATTCTGAAATTTTTTGCTTTTTCCTGCTAATCCTAGCATGATAAAGAAGATTCAAAGAGAGTGAGATGCCAGCTCCTTTCATTCAGTCAGTAGCTTCAAACATTTCTGGACGTTTTTCAATGGCAAAAATCAATGAATATTGTAAATGCACAAACAGTAATATCTCCACATTGCACGGTGCAATTCTGAAATTTTTAGCTTTTTCCTGCTAATCCTAGCATGATAAAGAAGATTCAAAGAGAGTGAGATGCCAGCTCCTTTCATTCAGTCAGTAGCTTCAAACATTTCTGGTATATGAAAAACATGTTTTTCAATGGCAAAAATCAATGAATATTGTAAATGCACAAACAGTAATATCTCCACATTGCAAGGTGCAATTCTGAAATTTTTTGCTTTTTCCTGTTAATCCTAGCATGATAAAGAAGATTCAAAGAGAGTGAGATGCCAGCTCCTTTCATTCAGTCAGTAGCTTCAAACATTTCTGGTATATGAAAAACATGTTTTTCAATGGCAAAAATCAATGAATATTGTAAATGCACAAACAGTAATATCTCCACATTGCACGGTGCAATTCTGAAATTTTTAGCTTTTTCCTGCTAATCCTAGCATGATAAAGAAGATTCAAAGAGAGTGAGATGCCAGCTCCTTTCATTCAGTCAGTAGCTTCAAACATTTCTGGTATATGAAAAACATGTTTTTCAATGGCAAAAATCAATGAATATTGTAAATGCACAAACAGTAATATCTCCACATTGCACGGTGCAATTCTGAAATTTTTAGCTTTTTCCTGTTAATCCTAGCATGATAAAGAAGATTCAAAGAGAGTGAGATGCCAGCTCCTTTCATTCAGTCAGTAGCTTCAAACATTTCTGGTATATGAAAAACATGTTTTTCAATGGCAAAAATCAATGAATATTGTAAATGCACAAACAGTAATATCTCCACATTGCACGGTGCAATTCTGAAATTTTTAGCTTTTTCCTGCTAATCCTAGCATGATAAAGAAGATTCAAAGAGAGTGAGATGCCAGCTCCTTTCATTCAGTCAGTAGCTTCAAACATTTCTGGTATATGAAAAACATGTTTTTCAATGGCAAAAATCAATGAATATTGTAAATGCACAAACAGTAATATCTCCACATTGCACGGTGCAATTCTGAAATTTTTTGCTTTTTCCTGCTAATCCTAGCATGATAAAGAAGATTCAAAGAGAGTGAGATGCCAGCTCCTTTCATTCAGTCAGTAGCTTCAAACATTTCTGGTATATGAAAAACATGTTTTTCAATGGCAAAAATCAATGAATATTGTAAATGCACAAACAGTAATATCTCCACATTGCACGGTGCAATTCTGAAATTTTTTGCTTTTTCCTGTTAATCCTAGCATGATAAAGAAGATTCAAAGAGAGTGAGATGCCAGCTCCTTTCATTCAGTCAGTAGCTTCAAACATTTCTGGTATATGAAAAACATGTTTTTCAATGGCAAAAATCAATGAATATTGTAAATGCACAAACAGTAATATCTCCACATTGCACGGTGCAATTCTGAAATTTTTTGCTTTTTCCTGCTAATCCTAGCATGATAAAGAAGATTCAAAGAGAGTGAGATGCCAGCTCCTTTCATTCAGTCAGTAGCTTCAAACATTTCTGGTATATGAAAAACATGTTTTTCAATGGCAAAAATCAATGAATATTGTAAATGCACAAACAGTAATATCTCCACATTGCACGGTGCAATTCTGAAATTTTTTGCTTTTTCCTGCTAATCCTAGCATGATAAAGAAGATTCAAAGAGAGTGAGATGCCAGCTCCTTTCATTCAGTCAGTAGCTTCAAACATTTCTGGTATATGAAAAACATGTTTTTCAATGGCAAAAATCAATGAATATTGTAAATGCACAAACAGTAATATCTCCACATTGCAAGGTGCAATTCTGAAATTTTTAGCTTTTTCCTGTTAATCCTAGCATGATAAAGAAGATTCAAAGAGAGTGAGATGCCAGCTCCTTTCATTCAGTCAGTAGCTTCAAACATTTCTGGTATATGAAAAACATGTTTTTCAATGGCAAAAATCAATGAATATTGTAAATGCACAAACAGTAATATCTCCACATTGCACGGTGCAATTCTGAAATTTTTAGCTTTTTCCTGTTAATCCTAGCATGATAAAGAAGATTCAAAGAGAGTGAGATGCCAGCTCCTTTCATTCAGTCAGTAGCTTCAAACATTTCTGGACGTTTTTCAATGGCAAAAATCAATGAATATTGTAAATGCACAAACAGTAATATCTCCACATTGCACGGTGCAATTCTTAAATTTTTAGCTTTTTCCTGCTAATCCTAGCATGATAAAGAAGATTCAAAGAGAGTGAGATGCCAGCTCCTTTCATTCAGTCAGTAGCTTCAAACATTTCTGGACGTTTTTCAATGGCAAAAATCAATGAATATTGTAAATGCACAAACAGTAATATCTCCACATTGCAAGGTGCAATTCTGAAATTTTTTGCTTTTTCCTGCTAATCCTAGCATGATAAAGAAGATTCAAAGAGAGTGAGATGCCAGCTCCTTTCATTCAGTCAGTAGCTTCAAACATTTCTGGTATATGAAAAACATGTTTTTCAATGGCAAAAATCAATGAATATTGTAAATGCACAAACAGTAACATCTCCACATTGCAAGGTGCAATTCTGAAATTTTTTGCTTTTTCCTGCTAATCCTAGCATGATAAAGAAGATTCAAAGAGAGTGAGATGCCAGCTCCTTTCATTCAGTCAGTAGCTTCAAACATTTCTGGTATATGAAAAACATGTTTTTCAATGGCAAAAATCAATGAATATTGTAAATGCACAAACAGTAATATCTCCACATTGCAAGGTGCAATTCTGAAATTTTTTGCTTTTTCCTGCTAATCCTAGCATGATAAAGAAGATTCAAAGAGAGTGAGATGCCAGCTCCTTTCATTCAGTCAGTAGCTTCAAACATTTCTGGTATATGAAAAACATGTTTTTCAATGGCAAAAATCAATGAATATTGTAAATGCACAAACAGTAATATCTCCACATTGCACGGTGCAATTCTGAAATTTTTAGCTTTTTCCTGTTAATCCTAGCATGATAAAGAAGATTCAAAGAGAGTGAGATGCCAGCTCCTTTCATTCAGTCAGTAGCTTCAAACATTTCTGGTATATGAAAAACATGTTTTTCAATGGCAAAAATCAATGAATATTGTAAATGCACAAACAGTAATATCTCCACATTGCACGGTGCAATTCTGAAATTTTTAGCTTTTTCCTGTTAATCCTAGCATGATAAAGAAGATTCAAAGAGAGTGAGATGCCAGCTCCTTTCATTCAGTCAGTAGCTTCAAACATTTCTGGTATATGAAAAACATGTTTTTCAATGGCAAAAATCAATGAATATTGTAAATGCACAAACAGTAATATCTCCACATTGCAAGGTGCAATTCTGAAATTTTTAGCTTTTTCCTGTTAATCCTAGCATGATAAAGAAGATTCAAAGAGAGTGAGATGCCAGCTCCTTTCATTCAGTCAGTAGCTTCAAACATTTCTGGTATATGAAAAACATGTTTTTCAATGGCAAAAATCAATGAATATTGTAAATGCACAAACAGTAATATCTCCACATTGCACGGTGCAATTCTGAAATTTTTAGCTTTTTCCTGTTAATCCTAGCATGATAAAGAAGATTCAAAGAGAGTGAGATGCCAGCTCCTTTCATTCAGTCAGTAGCTTCAAACATTTCTGGACGTTTTTCAATGGCAAAAATCAATGAATATTGTAAATGCACAAACAGTAATATCTCCACATTGCACGGTGCAATTCTGAAATTTTTTGCTTTTTCCTGTTAATCCTAGCATGATAAAGAAGATTCAAAGAGAGTGAGATCCCAGCTCCTTTCATTCAGTCAGTAGCTTCAAACATTTCTGGTATATGAAAAACATGTTTTTCAATGGCAAAAATCAATGAATATTGTAAATGCACAAACAGTAATATCTCCACATTGCACGGTGCAATTCTGAAATTTTTAGCTTTTTCCTGCTAATCCTAGCATGATAAAGAAGATTCAAAGAGAGTGAGATGCCAGCTCCTTTCATTCAGTCAGTAGCTTCAAACATTTCTGGTATATGAAAAACATGTTTTTCAATGGCAAAAATCAATGAATATTGTAAATGCACAAACAGTAATATCTCCACATTGCACGGTGCAATTCTGAAATTTTTAGCTTTTTCCTGTTAATCCTAGCATGATAAAGAAGATTCAAAGAGAGTGAGATGCCAGCTCCTTTCATTCAGTCAGTAGCTTCAAACATTTCTGGACGTTTTTCAATGGCAAAAATCAATGAATATTGTAAATGCACAAACAGTAATATCTCCACATTGCACGGTGCAATTCTGAAATTTTTTGCTTTTTCCTGCTAATCCTAGCATGATAAAGAAGATTCAAAGAGAGTGAGATGCCAGCTCCTTTCATTCAGTCAGTAGCTTCAAACATTTCTGGTATATGAAAAACATGTTTTTCAATGGCAAAAATCAATGAATATTGTAAATGCACAAACAGTAATATCTCCACATTGCAAGGTGCAATTCTGAAATTTTTTGCTTTTTCCTGCTAATCCTAGCATGATAAAGAAGATTCAAAGAGAGTGAGATGCCAGCTCCTTTCATTCAGTCAGTAGCTTCAAACATTTCTGGTATATGAAAAACATGTTTTTCAATGGCAAAAATCAATGAATATTGTAAATGCACAAACAGTAATATCTCCACATTGCACGGTGCAATTCTGAAATTTTTTGCTTTTTCCTGCTAATCCTAGCATGATAAAGAAGATTCAAAGAGAGTGAGATGCCAGCTCCTTTCATTCAGTCAGTAGCTTCAAACATTTCTGGTATATGAAAAACATGTTTTTCAATGGCAAAAATCAATGAATATTGTAAATGCACAAACAGTAATATCTCCACATTGCACGGTGCAATTCTGAAATTTTTAGCTTTTTCCTGTTAATCCTAGCATGATAAAGAAGATTCAAAGAGAGTGAGATGCCAGCTCCTTTCATTCAGTCAGTAGCTTCAAACATTTCTGGTATATGAAAAACATGTTTTTCAATGGCAAAAATCAATGAATATTGTAAATGCACAAACAGTAATATCTCCACATTGCACGGTGCAATTCTGAAATTTTTAGCTTTTTCCTGCTAATCCTAGCATGATAAAGAAGATTCAAAGAGAGTGAGATGCCAGCTCCTTTCATTCAGTCAGTAGCTTCAAACATTTCTGGTATATGAAAAACATGTTTTTCAATGGCAAAAGTCAATGAATATTGTAAATGCACAAACAGTAATATCTCCACATTGCACGGTGCAATTCTGAAATTTTTAGCTTTTTCCTGTTAATCCTAGCATGATAAAGAAGATTCAAAGAGAGTGAGATGCCAGCTCCTTTCATTCAGTCAGTAGCTTCAAACATTTCTGGACGTTTTTCAATGGCAAAAATCAATGAATATTGTAAATGCACAAACAGTAATATCTCCACATTGCATGGTGCAATTCTGAAATTTTTTGCTTTTTCCTGTTAATCCTAGCATGATAAAGAAGATTCAAAGAGAGTGAGATCCCAGCTCCTTTCATTCAGTCAGTAGCTTCAAACATTTCTGGTATATGAAAAACATGTTTTTCAATGGCAAAAATCAATGAATATTGTAAATGCACAAACAGTAATATCTCCACATTGCACGGTGCAATTCTGAAATTTTTAGCTTTTTCCTGCTAATCCTAGCATGATAAAGAAGATTCAAAGAGAGTGAGATGCCAGCTCCTTTCATTCAGTCAGTAGCTTCAAACATTTCTGGTATATGAAAAACATGTTTTTCAATGGCAAAAATCAATGAATATTGTAAATGCACAAACAGTAATATCTCCACATTGCACGGTGCAATTCTGAAATTTTTAGCTTTTTCCTGTTAATCCTAGCATGATAAAGAAGATTCAAAGAGAGTGAGATGCCAGCTCCTTTCATTCAGTCAGTAGCTTCAAACATTTCTGGACGTTTTTCAATGGCAAAAATCAATGAATATTGTAAATGCACAAACAGTAATATCTCCACATTGCACGGTGCAATTCTGAAATTTTTTGCTTTTTCCTGCTAATCCTAGCATGATAAAGAAGATTCAAAGAGAGTGAGATGCCAGCTCCTTTCATTCAGTCAGTAGCTTCAAACATTTCTGGTATATGAAAAACATGTTTTTCAATGGCAAAAATCAATGAATATTGTAAATGCACAAACAGTAATATCTCCACATTGCACGGTGCAATTCTGAAATTTTTAGCTTTTTCCTGTTAATCCTAGCATGATAAAGAAGATTCAAAGAGAGTGAGATGCCAGCTCCTTTCATTCAGTCAGTAGCTTCAAACATTTCTGGACGTTTTTCAATGGCAAAAATCAATGAATATTGTAAATGCACAAACAGTAATATCTCCACATTGCACGGTGCAATTCTGAAATTTTTTGCTTTTTCCTGCTAATCCTAGCATGATAAAGAAGATTCAAAGAGAGTGAGATGCCAGCTCCTTTCATTCAGTCAGTAGCTTCAAACATTTCTGGTATATGAAAAACATGTTTTTCAATGGCAAAAATCAATGAATATTGTAAATGCACAAACAGTAATATCTCCACATTGCAAGGTGCAATTCTGAAATTTTTTGCTTTTTCCTGCTAATCCTAGCATGATAAAGAAGATTCAAAGAGAGTGAGATGCCAGCTCCTTTCATTCAGTCAGTAGCTTCAAACATTTCTGGTATATGAAAAACATGTTTTTCAATGGCAAAAATCAATGAATATTGTAAATGCACAAACAGTAATATCTCCACATTGCACGGTGCAATTCTGAAATTTTTTGCTTTTTCCTGCTAATCCTAGCATGATAAAGAAGATTCAAAGAGAGTGAGATGCCAGCTCCTTTCATTCAGTCAGTAGCTTCAAACATTTCTGGTATATGAAAAACATGTTTTTCAATGGCAAAAATCAATGAATATTGTAAATGCACAAACAGTAATATCTCCACATTGCACGGTGCAATTCTGAAATTTTTAGCTTTTTCCTGTTAATCCTAGCATGATAAAGAAGATTCAAAGAGAGTGAGATGCCAGCTCCTTTCATTCAGTCAGTAGCTTCAAACATTTCTGGTATATGAAAAACATGTTTTTCAATGGCAAAAATCAATGAATATTGTAAATGCACAAACAGTAATATCTCCACATTGCACGGTGCAATTCTGAAATTTTTAGCTTTTTCCTGCTAATCCTAGCATGATAAAGAAGATTCAAAGAGAGTGAGATGCCAGCTCCTTTCATTCAGTCAGTAGCTTCAAACATTTCTGGTATATGAAAAACATGTTTTTCAATGGCAAAAGTCAATGAATATTGTAAATGCACAAACAGTAATATCTCCACATTGCACGGTGCAATTCTGAAATTTTTAGCTTTTTCCTGTTAATCCTAGCATGATAAAGAAGATTCAAAGAGAGTGAGATGCCAGCTCCTTTCATTCAGTCAGTAGCTTCAAACATTTCTGGACGTTTTTCAATGGCAAAAATCAATGAATATTGTAAATGCACAAACAGTAATATCTCCACATTGCATGGTGCAATTCTGAAATTTTTTGCTTTTTCCTGTTAATCCTAGCATGATAAAGAAGATTCAAAGAGAGTGAGATCCCAGCTCCTTTCATTCAGTCAGTAGCTTCAAACATTTCTGGTATATGAAAAACATGTTTTTCAATGGCAAAAATCAATGAATATTGTAAATGCACAAACAGTAATATCTCCACATTGCACGGTGCAATTCTGAAATTTTTAGCTTTTTCCTGCTAATCCTAGCATGATAAAGAAGATTCAAAGAGAGTGAGATGCCAGCTCCTTTCATTCAGTCAGTAGCTTCAAACATTTCTGGTATATGAAAAACATGTTTTTCAATGGCAAAAATCAATGAATATTGTAAATGCACAAACAGTAATATCTCCACATTGCACGGTGCAATTCTGAAATTTTTAGCTTTTTCCTGTTAATCCTAGCATGATAAAGAAGATTCAAAGAGAGTGAGATGCCAGCTCCTTTCATTCAGTCAGTAGCTTCAAACATTTCTGGACGTTTTTCAATGGCAAAAATCAATGAATATTGTAAATGCACAAACAGTAATATCTCCACATTGCACGGTGCAATTCTGAAATTTTTTGCTTTTTCCTGCTAATCCTAGCATGATAAAGAAGATTCAAAGAGAGTGAGATGCCAGCTCCTTTCATTCAGTCAGTAGCTTCAAACATTTCTGGTATATGAAAAACATGTTTTTCAATGGCAAAAATCAATGAATATTGTAAATGCACAAACAGTAATATCTCCACATTGCAAGGTGCAATTCTGAAATTTTTTGCTTTTTCCTGCTAATCCTAGCATGATAAAGAAGATTCAAAGAGAGTGAGATGCCAGCTCCTTTCATTCAGTCAGTAGCTTCAAACATTTCTGGTATATGAAAAACATGTTTTTCAATGGCAAAAATCAATGAATATTGTAAATGCACAAACAGTAATATCTCCACATTGCACGGTGCAATTCTGAAATTTTTTGCTTTTTCCTGCTAATCCTAGCATGATAAAGAAGATTCAAAGAGAGTGAGATGCCAGCTCCTTTCATTCAGTCAGTAGCTTCAAACATTTCTGGTATATGAAAAACATGTTTTTCAATGGCAAAAATCAATGAATATTGTAAATGCACAAACAGTAATATCTCCACATTGCACGGTGCAATTCTGAAATTTTTAGCTTTTTCCTGTTAATCCTAGCATGATAAAGAAGATTCAAAGAGAGTGAGATGCCAGCTCCTTTCATTCAGTCAGTAGCTTCAAACATTTCTGGTATATGAAAAACATGTTTTTCAATGGCAAAAATCAATGAATATTGTAAATGCACAAACAGTAATATCTCCACATTGCACGGTGCAATTCTGAAATTTTTAGCTTTTTCCTGCTAATCCTAGCATGATAAAGAAGATTCAAAGAGAGTGAGATGCCAGCTCCTTTCATTCAGTCAGTAGCTTCAAACATTTCTGGTATATGAAAAACATGTTTTTCAATGGCAAAAATCAATGAATATTGTAAATGCACAAACAGTAATATCTCCACATTGCACGGTGCAATTCTGAAATTTTTTGCTTTTTCCTGCTAATCCTAGCATGATAAAGAAGATTCAAAGAGAGTGAGATGCCAGCTCCTTTCATTCAGTCAGTAGCTTCAAACATTTCTGGTATATGAAAAACATGTTTTTCAATGGCAAAAATCAATGAATATTGTAAATGCACAAACAGTAATATCTCCACATTGCAAGGTGCAATTCTGAAATTTTTAGCTTTTTCCTGTTAATCCTAGCATGATAAAGAAGATTCAAAGAGAGTGAGATGCCAGCTCCTTTCATTCAGTCAGTAGCTTCAAACATTTCTGGACGTTTTTCAATGGCAAAAATCAATGAATATTGTAAATGCACAAACAGTAATATCTCCACATTGCACGGTGCAATTCTGAAATTTTTAGCTTTTTCCTGTTAATCCTAGCATGATAAAGAAGATTCAAAGAGAGTGAGATGCCAGCTCCTTTCATTCAGTCAGTAGCTTCAAACATTTCTGGTATATGAAAAACATGTTTTTCAATGGCAAAAATCAATGAATATTGTAAATGCACAAACAGTAATATCTCCACATTGCACGGTGCAATTCTGAAATTTTAAGCTTTTTCCTGTTAATCCTAGCATGATAAAGAAGATTCAAAGAGAGTGAGATGCCAGCTCCTTTCATTCAGTCAGTAGCTTCAAACATTTCTGGTATATGAAAAACATGTTTTTCAATGGCAAAAATCAATGAATATTGTAAATGCACAAACAGTAATATCTCCACATTGCACGGTGCAATTCTGAAATTTTTTGCTTTTTCCTGCTAATCCTAGCATGATAAAGAAGATTCAAAGAGAGTGAGATGCCAGCTCCTTTCATTCAGTCAGTAGCTTCAAACATTTCTGGTATATGAAAAACATGTTTTTCAATGGCAAAAATCAATGAATATTGTAAATGCACAAACAGTAATATCTCCACATTGCACGGTGCAATTCTGAAATTTTTAGCTTTTTCCTGTTAATCCTAGCATGATAAAGAAGATTCAAAGAGAGTGAGATGCCAGCTCCTTTCATTCAGTCAGTAGCTTCAAACATTTCTGGTATATGAAAAACATGTTTTTCAATGGCAAAAATCAATGAATATTGTAAATGCACAAACAGTAATATCTCCACATTGCACGGTGCAATTCTGAAATTTTTTGCTTTTTCCTGCTAATCCTAGCATGATAAAGAAGATTCAAAGAGAGTGAGATGCCAGCTCCTTTCATTCAGTCAGTAGCTTCAAACATTTCTGGTATATGAAAAACATGTTTTTCAATGGCAAAAATCAATGAATATTGTAAATGCACAAACAGTAATATCTCCACATTGCAAGGTGCAATTCTGAAATTTTTAGCTTTTTCCTGTTAATCCTAGCATGATAAAGAAGATTCAAAGAGAGTGAGATGCCAGCTCCTTTCATTCAGTCAGTAGCTTCAAACATTTCTGGTATATGAAAAACATGTTTTTCAATGGCAAAAATCAATGAATATTGTAAATGCACAAACAGTAATATCTTCACATTGCACGGTGCAATTCTGAAATTTTTAGCTTTTTCCTGTTAATCCTAGCATGATAAAGAAGATTCAAAGAGAGTGAGATGCCAGCTCCTTTCATTCAGTCAGTAGCTTCAAACATTTCTGGTATATGAAAAACATGTTTTTCAATGGCAAAAATCAATGAATATTGTAAATGCACAAACAGTAATATCTCCACATTGCACGGTGCAATTCTGAAATTTTTTGCTTTTTCCTGCTAATCCTAGCATGATAAAGAAGATTCAAAGAGAGTGAGATGCCAGCTCCTTTCATTCAGTCAGTAGCTTCAAACATTTCTGGTATATGAAAAACATGTTTTTCAATGGCAAAAATCAATGAATATTGTAAATGCACAAACAGTAATATCTCCAC
>NW_027371497.1:0-26621 GCF_046119375.1 Phyllobates terribilis
ACAATGTCAGTAGGAACGCCATGAAGTCTGACAATTTCCTTGACAAAGGCCTTAGCGAGAGTTTTAGCGCAGGGCAGTTTGATGAAGGGAACCAAGTGACACATCTTGCTGAAACGGTCCACGACCACCCAGATGACAGTAAAACCCTCAGAGGGGGGAAGGTCATTTATAAAGTCCATATTCAAATGTGTCCAAGGAGCACTGGGAACCTCCAAAGGACAAAGCAACCCCGCAGCAGGAGTATGTGAGGACTTAGATCTAGCACATATAGTACACTGACGCACCCACTTAATGACTTCCTTCTGCCATCCAGGCCACCAAAAACTGCGACCCACCAGTCTCTTGGTCTCAGAGATTCCAGGATGACCTGCCAACCGAGATTCGTGACACTCAACAAACAAATCTCTCCTAAAGGTCCCAGGCACAAACAACCTCCCATGAGGAGTGTTAGATGGGGCATTCTCCTGTGCTTTAAGAATCTCATCTTCCAAAACGGAGTCCAAAGCAGCTATCACAACACCTTCTTGTAAAATGTTCTCCTCATTCTCAACACCGACTATGGGAGAAAAACTGCGAGACAAGGCATCCGCCTTAACATTCTTAGTACCAGGGATGTAAGTAACGGAGAAATTAAACCGTGCCCACCTAGCCTGACGGGCATTCAGGCGCTTGGCAGCATCAAGATATATCAGATTTTTATGATCCGTAAGAACCTGAACGGGAAATTCCGCACCTTCCAAGAAGTGGCGCCAGTGTTCAAATGCGAGTTTAATAGCCAATAATTCCCGATTACCAATATCGTAATTCAGTTCAGTTTCCGAAAAATTTTTTGAAAAAAAGGCACAGGGATGTAATCCATCCCCGTTATCCTGAGACAATACTGCGCCAACCCCCACAGAGGAAGCATCAACCTCAACCAAAAACGGCTTAGTCACATCAGGCTGCATAAGGATGGGAGCAGAGGTGAACCTCTCCTTGAGATACACAAAAGCTTCAATGGCCTCAGAAGACCACTGAACCGCATCAGCACCTTTCCTGGTGAGATCGGTCAGAGGTTTGACAATACTAGAAAAATTTTTAATGAATTTTCTATAATAATTGGCGAAACCTAAAAACCTCTGTATCGATTTCAAACCAATAGGCCTAGGCCATTCCTGTACAGCTTGAACTTTAACCGGGTCCATCTCAAAACCTTCGCTGGAGATAATGTAACCCAAAAAACTAATTCTCTGTACAGCGAACTCACATTTCTCCAGTTTAGCAAAAAGCGAATTGTCCATTAATAACTGTAATACCTCACGTACGCTCCGCCAATGAGACTCCAGATCCGGCGAATAAATCAAAATGTCATCCAAATACACAACCACATTTTTGCCGATCAAAGGTCTAAGGATGTCATTAATAAGATTCTGAAAAAATGCAGGAGCATTAGTAAGACCAAAAGGCATAACGAGATTCTCAAAATGACCCACAGGAGTGTTAAAAGCAGTCTTCCATTCGTCACCCTCCTTCATGCGCAACAGATTGTATGCCCCCTTAAGGTCAATTTTAGAGAACCACTTGGCCCCCATTAACTGGTTAAACAGATCAGGAATCAATGGCAGTGGGTAAGGATTGCGTACAGTAATTTTGTTAATCTCACGAAAATCCAGACAAGGACGTAAACCGCCATCCTTTTTTTTTTACAAAAAAAAATCCAACCGCCACAGGAGACTTAGAGGGCCTAATGTGACCGGCGGCCAAACTTGTCTGTATGTATTCCTCCAAAGCCTTCCTCTCAGGAATAGTAAGGTTAAATAAACGACTTTTAGGAAGAGTCGCTCCAGGGACAAATTCAATAGAACAATCATAGTCTCTATGGGGAGGCAAAACCTGCGATTCCTTCTCAGAAAAAACTCTCCAAAAATCCTGAATAGGAACAGGCAATTCTCCCCTATCCAAAGCTGCAATACGCCCGTTACAACACTTGTCATAACATTTATGGCTCCAGGATTTAATTTCATTGGTACACCAATCCAGTACAGGATTGTGACATTTTAACCAGGGCAATCCCAATATTACTGGAGAAGGCAAGTTATTCAAAACTACCAAATCCAATTTCTCGTGGTGAACACCATTAATAGTGAGAGGAAATTCACAGACCTTGAGAGTAATATTCTTCAAAGGGGAACCATCCACAGAAACCACAGCAATGGGGGATGATAAAGGTTCGGGTTTTAAATTGAGTCTTTCCAAGAATCCCCCATAAATAACATTCAGAGTAGACCCACAATCGACAAACACCCGAAATTCCATTAATTTTTCCTGAGCAATCGTGGAAGCAGCTAAAAATACACCCTTGGAATTTAAACAGGCAATACGGGCATGACTGACCATTTTTTTTTCTTTCTTCATACGAAGCTCACAGCCTTTAATCAAATGACCAGATTTTCCGCAATAGAAACACAAGCCTTCAAAAAACCTACGATCTTTTTCTTGAGAGCGAGGTGCCACCGATCCAATCTCCATCGGTTCACCACTGTTAGTACACACATTCTTATAACCAGAAACTGACATAGCAGAGGATTTGCTCTCATTAACCCTCTCACGCAGTCTCCTATCCACCCGTATAGCTAATTGCATAGCCTGTTGCAAATCTTCAGGTGTAGGATAAGCAATTAGCAGGTCTTTAACCCTTTCATTGAGCCCAGCAAGAAATAGACTTTTCAGAGCAGAATCGTTCCACCCTGTTTGAGTAGACCAACGACGGATCCCTGTTTCAAATGTCTCAACTCAGTCTCAGCTGATGCGACACGGTCAGGATCATCATATAATAGTCCCAAAGCAGAAAAAAAACTATCCACTGATCTGAAGCATGTATCACTAGGTTGCAAAGAAAAGGCCCACTCCTGAGGCTCTTTGCGCAAAAGTGACATTATGAACCCTATGCGCTGGGATTCATCCCCAGAGGACTTGGGTCTCAAACGAAAATACAATAAGCAAGCATTTTTAAATGAAAAAAATTCTCGGTGTTCACCAAAAAATAAATACGGCAAACATACCTTAGGCTCCAAGAAATGTGCTCCAGGACAGTTACTCACGTGCTGACGGAGCTCGGCCACTTCCAGAGAGAGTCCCTGCAGGTGTTTAGGCAAATCCTGAACCGACACCATGATGAAACAAAAAAAATCTTTCCTTAGAGAATTTGCGGGCTGGACTTACTGTTATGTTCTGCTACCAGAGCTAAGGAAAGAGAGGAGATCTGTCCCTATGATAGAACTCAGCTTTATCCCTACGATGTAACAGGGGACCTGATCCTGCGATCAGACCTGCTAAAGTCCTAAGCTAGTCTGTACGGAGACCTATAGATGTGGGGAAGGATTCCCTACAAGTACTAAGGACTGGGAGGAAAAATGGGACACCTCCTAACAGAAATAGTAGCAGACAGACGAACAAACAAAACACATAGAACACAGAGGTCCGTAGACCAAGCAAACTAACAGAGTTAGATACAGAGTACAGGCTAGCTAGAAAGTAGTTAAACAATGAAGTCCAGCAAAGCCAGAAGGGCGGAGCAGGATTAAATAGGCCAACAAGGTCATGTGACCAGCAAAGGAAAAAAAACCTAAGAGCAAGGTTCTAACAAGTTTCACATGGTCCAGGGCTACCAGTTCCAGTGGCTGTCTGGTGATGATGGGCTGCAGGGGAGTCTTCTGGCTGGCACGGTCCTTTCTTCTTAGGTTGCACGGGCCACAGTCTCTGCACCACCTCTCGATGGCTCCTCTCATGCCTACCCAGTAGAACCGCTCACGCAACAAGAACTCCAGCTTCTTCCATCCGAAATGCCCTGCTCCGTTGTGGTATGCCTCCAGAACCATAGCCGCGTCTCGTCTTGGGACCACTACCTGCCAGGTCAACTCATGTGTTCGAGAGTTAACCATTCTCCGGCACAGCTTCTCCCTGTAGAGGAACAGTTTACTTTTCTCCTTCCACAGTTGCTTGGTCTCCTCCGGAGCGTCTGGGTCAAGACTGGCATCGGCCTGGGTCAGCATTTCCTTCACCAAACGGACTGCGGGATCACTGTTTTGCGTCTCCGCCCAGTTGTAGTGGGGCAAGGGATTGAACGTCACGGAGCGCCTGTCCTTCACACAGTGGGAATACAGGGTAATCCCATGACGGTGGAACGCAGGGAGCTCAACTTCTTCCAGATCTTCTGGATCTTCCCCTACGTCCGGTAAGTTCGGAATTCTAGACAGGGCATCCGCGTTGGCATTTGAGCGTCCTGCCCGGTATTTGATGGTGAATTCAAAGTTGGACAGGCGGGCCATCCATCTCTGTTCCAGGGCACCGAGCCTTGCAGTGTCCAGGTGTGTCAACGGGTTGTTATCCATGTACACGGTGAACTTGGAAGAGGCAAGGTAATGCTTGAAACGTTCGGTCACTGCCCACACTACTGCCAGGAACTCCAGCTTGAATGAGCTATAATTCTCAGGGTTCCTCTCCGTGGGCCGTAGCTTTCGGCTGGCGTAAGCGATTACCCGTTCTTTCCCTTGCTGGATCTGGGACAGTACGGCTCCTAGCCTGATGTTGCTTGCGTCCGTGTGGAGGATAAAGGGCTGGCTGTAGTCTGGATATGCCAGGATTTCATCCCGCGTGAGGGCCATCT
Organism: Phyllobates terribilis; assembly: GCF_046119375.1. Classification (NCBI taxonomy): domain Eukaryota; kingdom Metazoa; phylum Chordata; class Amphibia; order Anura; family Dendrobatidae; genus Phyllobates; species Phyllobates terribilis. The sequence goes on from NW_027371497.1 coordinate 4,646, forward strand.
TCAGCTGGCAAAAGGACTCCTCTTCCAGCTTTTCCCACCTGAAGGGCGGCTTCTGGTTTTTGGCTTTCCGAGATTGACCTATCAGGAGGTCCTGCATAGGGGCTGCCATTTTGGTGAAACCGGGAATGAATCTTCGGTAGTAGCCTACCAACCCGAGGAACTGCCGCACTTCCTTTATGCTGGAGGGTCTTGGCCAGTCCTTAATCACGGTGATCTTATCAGGGTCGGGAGCCACTCCGTCAGCACTCACCACGTTTCCCAGGTACTGCACCTTTGGTTTCAGGAGGTGACACTTGGAGGGTTTCACTTTTAGGCCGTAGTTTGCCAGAGCTTCAAACACTTCTGCCAGGTGTTTCAGGTGGTCCTCGTAGGTCTTGGAATAGACGATGACATCGTCCAGGTACAACAGGACCGTCTCGAAGTTCCGGTGTCCCAGACAGCATTCCATCAACCGTTGGAAGGTTTCTGGTGCGTTGCAGAGCCCGAACGGCATACAGTTAAATTCGCTGAGACCCATCGGGGTGGTGAATGCGGTCTTCTCCCAGTCCGCCTCTGCTACAGGAACCTACCAGTACCCGCTAGTGAGATCCAAAGTAGAGAAGAAGTTAGCAGACTTTAATGCAGCTAAGGACTCTTCTATCCTTGGTAACGGGTACGCATTTTTGTGTGTGATACGGTTGACCTTCCTGTAGTCTACACACATCCTCATGGTGTTGCCTTTCTTATTCACTAAGACTAGTGGAGCTGCCCAGGGGCTACAGCTGTCCCTGATCACCCCAGCCTCCTTCATTTCTCTAAGCATCCCCTTGGCGTGTTGGTAGTGTGTCAAGGGTACGGGTCGGTATCTCTCCTTTATGGGAGGGTGGTCTCCCGTGGGGATGTGGTGTTCTACCCCCTTTACTCGCCTGAAGTCTAGCGGGTGTTTACTAAACACTCTCTTGTACTCTTGAACCACCCGATAGACTCCCTGTTTTTGGTGTGAGGGAGTGGAGTCAGTACCCAAATGTAGTTGCTGACACCAGTCCTCCATTGGTTTCTTATAGCCGTTACCTTCCTCTGGTTGAGATGGAGGCAAGGGTTCCACGGCCTGTACAGAGTTCTGGTGTATGGTGAACAATTTGGCTAGCGTGGCATACCGGGGCAGGTGTACTTCTCTCTCCCCGATATTTATGATGCGAACGGGCACCCTCCCATGGCGTACGTCGACCACCCTCCGTGCTGTCAAAATGGTGGGCCTACTGTCTGAGTAGACAGGTTCTACCATTGCTTGGTAGTCTCTACCTCTTAGACCAATAGCTGCCTGGCACCAAATCATCATCTCACTTTTTGGGGGCATGGCAATAGGGAACGGGTCACACATTCTCACGCTACCTATCTCACCACCAGATAGTTCCACCTGTTGCCGCTTCATCAGTGCCCGGATCTCTTTTTGGAGCACACGCTGCTGGCCGAAACTGGCGTTCTTGGCAACCTGCTGTAAAATGAGAATCACCTCTGCAAGACAATTTTCAATCACATTAGTACCTAGGGTTATTCTAGGGTGACTCTCATGACGGTCTATGTCCACTATAATCAGTCCTTGTGCCGCCAGTTCGACTTTACCGATGTTAATGGTCACCTCTTTGAATCCCACCTGCGGCACGGGCTGACCATTGCTGGCGATGATACTCAGGTCGTCATCTGGGTAGCGGGTTATGTCCGAGTTATTCCAGTACTGCTTAAAGAGCACGTACGGGATGGTGGTCACCTGTGACCCAGTGTCTAGTAGGGCACTCATAGGAATGCCATCCAGTACCACAGGCAAGATTGGACGTCCCCCTACGTATTTATCACGCCAGTTTGATGGGCCTGATGGTCTTGTGCCTGGGGGTTGGCCCTCTACCCCAGGTTGTGCCCGTTTAAATGACAGTACCTTGCCACATGTCCGGGTTGATTGCAGCGGTGGCAGATGGGTCGTCCGTCCTCGTATCTGTCGCTGGGTCTTCCTCTGGCCGGTGGGGTCCTCCTCAGTCGGCGCCACGGGACGTCCTCCGGTCCGGATGCCAGCTGGATCTTTCCTGGAGAAGAGACCTGTAAAGACTGCACAGTTCTGGTTAGCGCGGCAACGCTCTTAGTCAGCTCTTGGACCTGATGGTGCAGGTCTGTAGCCGGGTCACTGTTTAAAGCCTGCGCATCAGCTCCCACAGGCCCTGCAGACAAGGGCGCCGTCTCCTGGTGGTAAGTGATAGCAGGGCACCTGTGGGTCACAGCGCCACCTGGTGCCGGATGGCTCTGTCCTTGAACTGTGCAAAGTCCAGGTCAGGGTCCTGTAAGGCCATTGCCCGCAACTGGGTTCGGTGGGCATTGCACAGTAGACCCTCAATAAATTGTTCAGTCAACAGCTTATCTTCATTTCCCACGCTGTCAGGGTCTGCCTGCTTAATGGCTCTCAGGGCCTCTTGTAGGTTTAGAGCATAGTCTCTTATACTTTCATGTGCCCGTTGTTTACACCCGTAAAATCTGAGCTTTATTTCGGCTGAGGTGCGGGTGTCAAATGTGTCTTTCAGCCGAGCTAGTATTTCTCTGACAGTCCTCTTCCTCCCAGGTGGCCAGGACTTTACCTCCCTTTGGGCTGCCCCAATTAATTGGGCCTCCAGGATGCTCACTTTTTGCTCTTCTATGAGGGGGTACACCTGGAAGAGGCTATCCAGTCTCTCTCTAAAGTCATTTAGAGTATGTGACTCCCCTGAGTACTGGGGTAGCTAGGTTGCCCCCGGGATATAGGGCATGGTGAATGGCATGACTGTTGCAGCGGTTGCGCTGGCGGTGGCTGTGGCAGTGGAGCTCCCCTCGGTATCCGGCATCCTCCTCCCCCCTAGTGGACCGTGGCCTACCTTGCGATGCTCTTCTTCCGTAGGCCGCGGCTCTGCAGTCGATCGTCGGGGTCGAGGACCTGGCGTCGTGCTCCGATGACGTCAGCGTCGCTCTTCCTCCCTTCCAGGACCTTGCGCAGCATCACTGTGTGGGGCGGAGCGTGGGGCGGAGCTTCGGATCTCGCGCGCTTTCGGCGTCCACGCCCCTCTTCTTCCTGTGCGGCGTCCCGAAGATGGCGTCCGAAGGCGGGAAGCAGCTGCGGATGGCGGGAAGAAGGTAGAAGATGGCGGAAAGCGGTCCAAGATGGCGTCTGATGGCGGGAATCGGCTCCAGATGGCGGGAAACGACTCCGGACGGCGGGAAACTTCACCACAGGTAAGTTCAAAAGTCTTTTTTAGGCACGCAGTACCCGGTGGTTGCGGGCACGAAATCCTGCCAACTACGCCAAAGTTGACTCGCCCCCTGGGCCTGTGCTGTGCAGGGGAACCCGGAACCGGGCCTGTTGTAGGATGCTGGGGGTTGTAGTCTCCGTGTGGCGGTGACCCGGTCCGTGCCCAGGGTGGTCAAACCAGTGGCAGTCTATTTGTATTGTAATTGTCCGACTACGCCACCCGTGGATTGCGGTCAGTGGGGACCGCCGCTGCGCTGCAGACTGCTGAGGCTGATGTTGTTTGCGCAGCCGAGTATGGGATAACTCCCCACGGGAGAAGTATTGCCTCAGGGCAGCTAATGTGAGAGATGATGGGAGTGATGGTGTGAGGGTCCCAGTGCTAATGGTGCTGGTGCGGCAAGGAATCACAGAGACGTGAGGTGCAGTTCAGGGTCTTTACTGATGGTACAAGGCAGACCCTCCCGGGAGTACTGGCTAGTATAAGGGGCCTGGTCAGTCTGCGAGCAAGCAGGAGTTCCCCTGGCCAGGTGGAGTTGTAGGCCTCCCCGTTTATCTGCACTCTTCCTGGCTACCTTGCTGTCAGCGGTTACAAGTAGCCCACGTCCCTGAGTATACCGTGTGGTGCTCACCCGTATGGCTGGTGACTTGGGGCCTTCTGTTAGCCTCCGCTCCTGGATGGCGGCGCTGGTCCCTTCTTTGTGACTGAGCCTCTGGGCTTCTATGGCCAGAGGACCTGGAATCCCCTGCCGGCTGGTTTCTGCTGCTGGGTGTATATCAGTCCCCACAGCCTCGGACTCCTGTGTCCGGTTTTAGTAACTTCAGCCAGGGCAAGCTATATCTCTGCTCACAGCCCCTGGTCTTCTGCTGCTGCTCCTACAGAGCTCCTGATGTATCTTTCCCTGTCCCGGCTCTGACTAACTTAATCCCGCCCCAGACCCAGTTTATAAGGGCAGATTCCTCCCCTCCCAGGTCTGGGTGGGCCGTGTTGCATGCTTAGGGTTCCTGACCAGAGAAACCTCCCACTTGCTCTCAGACATAATATCTCTATTACTGTGGTAACCAGACCCCTGGGGTGCCACATCAACATGTAGTTTGGCAAATTCCAGTCTGGCTTTTTTATGATTTTTGTTTCAACTATGATGTTCTGCTTGGTCGACTCCCATGAAATCCACTTTGGATCAAACAACGACGGATGGTGCGATCTGATGTTCCTTGAGCTTGAAGTTCACCTTTAATCGCTTTAGAAGTTTTCCTGCGCTCTTTTGTTACCATTCGTATTATCCGTCTCTTTGATTTGTCATCAATTTTCCTCCTGCGGCCGCGTCCAGGGAGGTTGGCAGTCCCACATATCTTTTTTCTTTTTAATCAGATACATTTTTATTAAACATAACAAAACTTGAAACAGATATTACATGACAATACTCGTTTTACAATATTACAGTAAGTCCCCCCCTTCCCTTACCCCGCCCCCATGGAGACCTTTCAACCTCTTTTTTTTTATCCCCCCCTTCTTTCCTTTCCTTTTCTTCTCTACTTTACTCCTTCTCTTTCCTCCCCCTACTCCCTTTCCTTCTCTTCCCCTTTTCTTCTTTCCTTCTTCTCTTTCCACTCCGCCATACAGTTTACCAAGAGTTTTACTCTACAGTAGTATATATAGGTGTACTCTAATTAATCCTATCCAACCATGGCTGCCATAATTTATGGAAGTATTCCTGCTTATTCCTCTTGGTGTAAATACTTTTTTCAAGTTGAATTATATAGTTCGTTTGGGCAATGAATTTGCGTCTGGACGGGGGCTCCTCTCTAATCTAATATTTTGCAATCAATTTTCTGGCAATAAACAATAATCTCGCAATTGCTATTTTGGTCAAGTTGTCTGTTTTTATTTCCTCAACGTACCCTAATATACATGTCAGTGGGTCCCTAGGGACGATACACCTATACACTATTCCAATATGGTTCAACACTACGATCCGAAAGGAGGACAATCTAGGACAATGCCAAAGCATATGCAGTATGTCTGCCTGAGTTTGCGAGCACCTTGGGCAGTCGGAGTTAGACTTCAACCCTGCTTTAAATAACATACCAGGGGTTCTATACACCCTGTGGATCACATACAGCTGTGACATTCTCCCAGGCTCACTCATGGATAACTTGGGTATATAATCTAGAATAGACTCCCACTTATCGTCGTTTATCTCTCCCAAGTCTGTCTCTCACTTTCTTCTAGCTTTGATAGGGTGTCCTCCAATAATTCAAGTTATTTCTGTGACCATTGTGGGTGTTTCTTTCATTAAACGAGGGGTACCAACAATTCTGACCACGTTTGTATGTACAGTTGGTACGGAAAGTATTCAGACCCCATTCCATTTTTCACACTATGCTTCATTGCAGCCATTTGGTAAATTCTAAAAAGTTCATTTTCTTCTCATTAAAGTACACTCTGCATTCCATCTTGACTGAAAAAAACAGAAATGTAGAAATGTTTGCAAATTTATTAAAAAAGAAAAACTGAAATATCACATGGTCATAAGTATTCAGACCCTTTGCTCAGACACTCATATTTAAGTCACATGCTGTCCATTTCCTTGTGATCCTCCTTGAGATGGTTCTACTCCTTCACTGGAGTCCAGCTGTGTTTAATTAAACTGATAGGACTTGATTTGGAAAGGCACACACCTGTCTATATAAGACCTCACAGCTCACAGTGCATGTCAGACCAAATGAGAATCATGAGCTCAAAGGAACTGCCCAAGGAGCTCAAAGACAGAATTGTGGCAAGGCACAGATCTGGCCATGGTTACAAAAGAATTTCTGCATTACTCAAGGTTCCCAAGAGCACAGTGGCTTCCATAATCCTTAAATGGAAGAAGTTTGGGACCACCAGAAGTCTTCCTAGACCTGGCCGTCCAGCCAAACTGAGCAATCATGGGAGAAGAGCCTTGGTGAAAGAGGTAAAGAAGAACCCCAAGATCTCTGTGGCTGAGCTTCAGAGATGCTGTAGGGAGATGGGAGAAAGATCCACAAAGTCAACTATCACTGCAGCCCTCCACTAGTCGGGCCTTTATGGCAGAGCCTCTCCTCAGTGCAAGACATATGAAAGCCCGCATACAGTTTGCTCAAAAACACATGAAGGACTCCCAGACTATGAGAAGTAAGATTCTCTGGTCTGATGAGACGAAGATAGAACTTTTTGGTGATAATTCTTAGCGGTACGTGTGGAGAAAACCAGGCACTGCTCATCACCTGCCCAATACAATCCCAATAGTGAAACATGGTGGTGGAAGCATCATGCTATGGGGGTGTTTTTCAGCTGCAGAGACAGGACGACTGCTTGCAATTGAAGGAAACATGAATGCGGCCAAGTCCAGATATATCCTGGATGAAAACCTCTTCCAGAGTGCTCTGGACCTCAGACTTTGCTGAAGGTTCACATTCCAACAAGAAAATGACTCTAAGCACACAGCTAAAATAACAAAGGAGTGGCTTCAGAATAACTCTGTGACCATTCTTGACTGGCCCAGCCAGAGCCCTGACCTAAACCCAGTTCAGCATCTCTGGAGAGACCCGAAAATGGCTGTCCACCAAAGTTCACCATCCAGCCTGACGGAACTGAAGATGATCTGCAAGGAAGAATGGCAGAAGATCCCCAAATACAGGTGTGAAAAACTTGTTGCATCATTGCCAAGAAGACACATGGCTTTACTAGCTCAAAAGGGTGCTTCTACTCAATACCGAGCAAAGGGTCTGAATAATTATGACCATGTGATATTTCAGATATTTCAAAAAATTCTACATTTCTGGTTTATTTTCAGTCAAGATGGGGTGCTGAGTGTACTTTAATGAGAAAAAAAATGAACTTTTTAGAATTTACCAAATGGCTGCAATGAAACAAAGAGTGGAAAATTTAAAGGGGTCTGAATACTTTCCGTAGCCACTGTGTATGTATATATAGATCATTATTATGATAAGAATATATATATATATATATATATAGTACAGACCAAAAGTTTGGACACACCTTCTCATTTAAAGATTTTTCTGTATTTTCATGACTTTGAAAATTGTACATTCACACTGAAGACATAAAAACTATGAATTAACAAATGTGGTATTATATACATAACAAAAAAGTGTGAAACAACTGAAAATATGTCTTATATTCTAAGTTCTTCAAAGTAGCCACCTTTTGCTTTGATGACTGCTTTGCACACTCTTGGCATTCTCTTGATGAGCTTCAAGAGGTAGTCACCGGAAATGGTTTTCACTTCACAGGTGTGCCCTGTCAGGTTTAATAAGTGTGATTTCTTGCCTTATAAATGGGATTGTTGTGCTGAAGTTAAGTGGATACACAGCTGATAGTCCTACTGAATAGACTATTAGAATTTGTATTATGGCAAGAAAAAAGCAGCTAAGTAAAGAAAAATGAGTGGCCATCATTGCTTTAAGAAATGAAGGTCAGTCAGTCCGACAAATTGGGCAAACTTTGAAAGTGTCCCCAAGTGCAGTTGCAAAAACCATCAAACGCTACAAAGAAACTTGCTCACATGAGGACCGCCCCAGGAAAGGAAGACCAAGAGTCACCTCTGCTTCTGAGGATAAGTTTATCCGAGTCACCAGCCTCAAAAATCTCAGGTTAACAGCAGCTTAGATTAGAGACCAGGTCAATGCCACAAAGAGTTCTAGCAGCAGACACATCTCTACAACAACTGTTAAGAGGAGACTTTGTGCAGCAGGCCTTCATGGTAAAATAGCTGCTAGGAAACCACTGCTAAGGACAGGCAACAAGCAGAAGAGACTTGTTTGGGCTAAAGAACACAATGAATGGACATTAGACCAGTGGAAATCTGTGCTTTGGTCTGATGAGTCCAAATTTGAGATCTTTGGTTCCAACAACCGTGTCTTTGTGCGATGCAGAAAAGGTGAACGGATGGACTCTACATGCCTGGTTCCCACCGTGAAGCATGGAGGAGGAGGTGTGATGGTGTGGGGGTGCTTTGCTGGTGACACTGTTGGGGATTTATTCAAAATTGAAGGCATACTGAATCAGCATGGCTACCACAGGATCTTGCAGCGGCATGCTATTCCATCCAGTTTGTGTTTAGTTGGACCACCATTTATTTTTCAACAGGACAATGACCCCAAACACACCTCCAGGCTGTGTAAGGGCTATTTGACCAAGAAGGAGAGTGATGGGGTGCTACGCCAGATGACCTGGCCTCCACAGTCACCAGACCTGAACCCAATCGAGATGGTTTGGGGTGCGCTGGACCGCAGAGTGAAGGCAAAAGGGCCAACAAGTGCTAAGCATCTCTGGGAACTCCTTCAAGATTGTTGGAAGACCATTTCCGGTGACTACCTCTTGAAGCTCATCAAGAGAATGCCAAGAGTGTACAAAGCAGTCATCAAAGCAAAAGGTGGCTACTTTGAAGAACCTAGAATATAAGACATATTTTCAGTTGTTTCACACTTTTTTGTTAATTATATAATTCCACATGTGTTAATTCATAGTTTTGATGTCTTCAGTGTGAATGTACAATTTTCATAGTCATGAAAATACAGAAAAATCTTTAAATGAGAAGGTGTGTCCAAACTTTTGGTCTGTACTGTATATATATATGCATATATATATATATATATATATATATATATATATATATATATATTCTTATCGTAATAATGATCTAGAAGTTGACTTTTACAATTTAAGTCCTGGTTGAAATCTCTTGATTAATTGGAAATTTCAAATTCCTTCTCTTTTATGAAAATGTTATTTCCAGTCCTCTCCTTTATTAGACATGTTCAAAGGGTTGTTAGGATGATACATAAAAAATATAAAGCAATACCTCACCGATCCCCTACCACCCCCACCCCACTGTGTTGGCGTACATCAGGCACACGCCTGAGTTTGGAATGTCATTGCTGATTATAGAAAGGTAGAGAGAGCATCATTTCAGAAGGAGTGGGCTTGTGTAAAGTGCTGGATCCTTTTTTACCATGTTCCATTGAGTTTACCTGTCGTTGATGTTCACCAAGCTGTCTATTTAACCTCTTAGCGTCATTAGCAATTGGTGAGAAAAGCTTTTTAGACTGACTTAATTCTCTTAATATTATATTTTTTTATCTGTGTAAATTACCAGACGTGACTTGATTGCAAGAGCCAAGAGTATTTATTGATTGAACCATCTTTCTTTTTCCGTCAACAGGTCCTGTAAAAAACTTTTTTTTTTTCAAGAGTGTGCAAAATTTTTAATTCAAGACTGGTCATCAGGCTGCCCTACTGCCCTACTGTAAGTGGGAAAATAGAATACGTGTATATTCTCTTTTATATATATATGTGTGTGAGTGTATGTAATATATATAATATGTCTTATATAATGTCTGTAGCAGTCGTGTGTGTTTGTGTGTGTGTGTGTATATATATATTTTCACTGATTCACTCATAAAGAAAATATCGATTGACTCTTATTTTCACTGTTCCCTGCAACCTACATGATTGGCAGGTCTCTCCTGTGTGTACATAGGGAGAGTCCTCTCAATTCCCTGGAGCATCATTGTGATAAGTTGGCGGGGAGAGTCACCAAAGTTCCATAGAAAAACACACGTGGTTTTTATCGTGCTGCCAGGCTCTGATTCATGCTGCCCATGATTTACTCAGCACAAATTAGTTAACAGGTTCCCTTTAATGATTCCTATGCAGTCTACATACTTTATACAGCAACTAGTATGTTCATCCACTGTTATTTAATGAGGTGTTGTCAGTTCTTACATCTGCTTGTGTCAAGAAATCCACTGCCGAAATTTTTATTTGCCGATTAGTTATATACCTCCTGATTGTGGCAACTAAATTAAATTGCCTGTACACCATTTGACCGTGGGAACTGGGTGCAGTTTGAACAACTGTTACAACTTGACTGTGAAAAATTAAGAATCTGATTCTTAATAAAGTGTATCACATTTCCTTCACTCACACAGGGCCCTGCATGGTTTATAGAAAATAAAGTAAGAGACTAGTTGAGAAAATGTTTTACAAAAATAAAAAGCCACGAGGGAGTAGAGAGAGACTTTGAAAGTTGCAAAACAAAGTGCTGCATTACAGTAGAATCTCCTCTCCATTGGCATCACTGTTAAGGGCTGGGAGGCATATAAATCACTGGGGAGGGCTGGGAAGCATATACATCACTGGGGGCAAATGCATCACTGGGGGGAGGGGGCCTGGAGAGCATAGACATCATTAGGGAGGGCTGGTGTGCATATACATATACTCCAGTGATTCATATGACTCCCAGCCCCCCCCCCCCATCGATGTCTCTGACGCGCCCCCTGGGCCAGTGCTGTTTGGGGATACCCGGAGCCGGATCAGATGGGGGTTGTAGTCTCCGAGTGGCGGCGACCCGGTCCGTGCCCAGGGTGTCAAACTCAGTGTGCGGCAGTCTTTGCAGATGTTGTTAGATGTTCTTAGTGTCGACTACGCCACCCGTTGATTTGCGGTCAAAAGGCCGCCGCTGCAGAAGGGTCCGCTGAGGCTGGTGGTATGTGTGCAGCTGTGGTAGTATAACCCCCAACGGGAGGGGTATAGCCTCAGGGGGTCAGATGTAGAGGATGGTGGTTGTGAAGGTGCAGGAGAGTTAAGCAAGAAGACTCAGAGTCGGGCTGTGCAGTTCAGGGGTTTTTACTTACTGATCTTCTTGTGGTCACTCTGGCCTTGAGTGACCACCCGAGCCGTGCTGCGTCCACCAGGTCCTGGACTCGGCCAACCCCCAAGCAATTCTGGAGCGTGGTCCTGAGCTCCTTTCTGACTTTCCCTTTCTACTGGCCGTTCTCACCAGGGATCCACTTATGTCCGGCTCCCTCGGGCCTCTTGGTGGTTGCACCTCTTCTGGGTTCCCTGACCCTGTGCTTGGTGTGCCTTTCTAGTGGATTTGGTGAGGGTCGTGGCAGGTCCTGTCCACGACCTCCGGTTCCTGGCTAAGGTGTGCTTTTGCCTCTGCCAGCTTGGGATCCGGTACCCTTGTGTGCCAACCCTTCACCCTGCTGTTTGTATTCTGGGGTCTTGGGGTTCCTTCTTTTTCCTCTCTGGGTCCTTCTGACTCCTCTCTCTCTCTCTCGGACTTGGCCTTGGAGCTGGGCCCAGCCGGAACCACAACTCCCTGTCAGCCCTTCTGGCTGAGCTCTGCCGCTCTGCTCCTCTTCTCTACAAAGACTGGCTGACTGACTGACCCTGTCCTAAGATGGTGCCCACCTTATATACTCCCTCTATGTGTGAGCTCAGGTGACCAGCACCCAATGAGCTCCTAGCCTTACCCAGACTGCTCCCCCTATCTGCCCCTACACTACTGGGATGTTCCACCCCCCTCCCACTCCAGCCAGGGACAGACGCTGTCGTACCTGCACATAAACTGGTGGGAGTACCGTCGATCTGTCCCCCGGAAATGGGATGTATGTAGTGTATGCAGCTTACTGAGCTCAGTTCCACACTCCATCCTTACCCGGGAGTGGAATACTACACCTCTGGCTTGAGGTGTAATACCCCTGTAGCAGCCGAGTCCTCAGGGTGCTACATTCCCCCCTGGTAAATCACAGCACGTCCTCGGGCTGTAAAGAATAAAAACATAAAACATACAATTTTTTTTTTCATAACAACATAAACATATAAAACATATAAACATTATCAGCAGTATAAAACTTTTAAATATTCTTGTTCCTCCGGCCACGGTGCAACTTGTGACCGGGTAAAGTGCAACAGTCTCTTCAAGAAAAACACAGCTTTCCTATAAAACCAGTAGGGGGCGCCTTAGAAAGCGCAACTATATACAAGGGGATATGGCCGCTCTCAGTCCTCGGCCAGTGGGGAAAAGGGATGGCTGCTCACAGTCCTCAGCCTGTGGGGAAATGGGACACACAGGAAACAGTTCACACTTGTCCCAACGGGGACTTTATTTTACATTAGCAGCATGGCATATACCCTTACGGGTAACTATGTACAGTTTCAGTTCACCTCTTAATGGTGACGATGCCCTCCTGCTCCTTCCTGAGGGTAGGCTTCAGACCCGTCCGGGTCCTCTTGCTCCTCTTCACACCGCAGCTCCTCCTCCGTCAGCCGGTGTACATGGAGGGCGTAGGGTCCTTTGGCACACTTGTGCCGGGTGAATGTGACCTCATCCCCTACATATAGGTCACGACCTCTGTGTCCCTCCGGCAGGTGGGACTCGACGTCTCTCCTGGTCACGAAGACGTCGCCGGGGGTGTGGTGATCCCTGATGAAACCCCAACCGTGCTGCAGTTGGAATTTAATCACAGTCCCGGTGGCACGGGGACCATGAGCTGCACGGGGGTTCCTCCGGGTCCGGCTCTTCTGCTCTGCGCTCTGTACCTGCAGCCGCTGCTCACGGACCCGCCTCTCTCTCCGCTCCCGGTCGAAGACCTCTAACTGCTGTCGGCAGCACTCCGCGCGCTCGGCTGCGGCCGCCCGAGTTTCTTGGGTGAACCCCATGAGGTCTCCTCCGGTGGGGTCCCACTCGAACTGCGCCTCCTCCAGCGAGAGCGGGGTCATCTTGACAGGCGCCGGGGCCGGAATCAGGGGCTCATCCAGGGGTCTCTCTTTCCGGAGTCGGGGATGGTGGTACTCCGGTGGCCACACAAAGGGCTGCCCATCCGGGCAAGTGTGCTGGGCAAATAGGTCTTCACCCAGGTGTGGCGCTGTGGAAGTTGAGGGCGCGGTTGTGCTAGCGGCGCCCGGGTTCACCAGGCCTTGCGACCAGGCCTGGGGTACCCTGAAGGTAAAGGGCACCGTGAAGACGGCGGCGGCCGGGGTTACTCGGCCCTGCGACCAGGCCGGTGGCTCAGTGGAGGTAGAGGGCGCTGTTAGCACTGCGGCGCCCGGGGGCACTCGGCCTTGCGACCAGGCCGGTGGCGTCTCCTGCTTGGCCGCGCTCAGAGTTGAGGCGCGTGACGTCACAGGGGTCGCGGTCGCGGCTTCTGCTTGAGGCCTAGTCTGGAGCGGTGACGGTGCAGCGACGGGCATGGCAGGGGGAATTTTGGGCTCTGCGACGGGGAGCTGGGGCAGGCTCACGGTTCCTCGGCTCGGGGTAGTGACGTCCCCTTTACCTGCCTCCGTCTGTTCAGCTCCCTCCTCGGCGCCGTCTCCGGCCTTCACTCCTCCTGCACCATCCTCAGAGGCGGTCTGTCTCCTCGTCTCGGGTGGCGTGCTTCGCTGGCGGGTTCCTGCCTGCAGGGCCATCTCTCGGCTCCACTCCGTCAGCGTTTCTCGCTGCACCTGGGCCATCCTCCGTGCGAGGCGCTCCAGTGCGGTCTGCGCACGCTCCCGGTCTTGGGGGAGCTGTGCCAGGATCTCCACCAGGCCTAGTGGGGTGGTTGCTTGCAGCAGGCTCCTGACCACAGGGTCGGTGCTGCCTGACTCTCCTTCCATCTCCGGGTACGATTTCTCTGGACTCCTCTCCAGACTTCTCATCTCCGGGTGCGCTCTCTCCAGACTCCTCCAGGCTGCACCCATCTTCTCTCTTTTGTTCTGTCTCCGCCCACCTTGAGGGTGGTCCCGGGGCAACTTAGTGATTGTCAGTTCCAGGGGCAGTTCCCTCACGCTGATGGACACTTCTATCATCACAGTCTCTGTTGGTGGGGGCGGTTTCCGCTTTTGGCGCCATTCCTTGACCTGGCCCACGATGGGAGGTGGCCTCTTGCCACCCTCTGGCACGCCCATAATGGCGTCCGCTCTTCCAAGGCGGGAAATCTTCTGGAAGTGGCGGGAATCGTCTCCCAGTGGCGGGAAACTCCGTAGATGGCGGGAAAAAGCTGCAGATGGCGGGCAACCGGCGGGAAACGATCCGTGATGGCGTCCGATGGCGGGGACCCTCTGGAATCGGCGGGAGACTTCTTTTTGAGGTAAATGTGAACTTTTCTTCAGGCACGCAGTACCCGGTGGTTGCGGGCACGTTATCCTGCCGACTACGCCAAAGCTGACGCGCCCCCTGGGCCAGTGCTGTTTGGGGATACCCGGAGCCGGATCAGATGGGGGTTGTAGTCTCCGAGTGGCGGCGACCCGGTCCGTGCCCAGGGTGTCAAACTCAGTGTGCGGCAGTCTTTGCAGATGTTGTTAGATGTTCTTAGTGTCGACTACGCCACCCGTTGATTTGCGGTCAAAAGGCCGCCGCTGCAGAAGGGTCCGCTGAGGCTGGTGGTATGTGTGCAGCTGTGGTAGTATAACCCCCAACGGGAGGGGTATAGCCTCAGGGGGTCAGATGTAGAGGATGGTGGTTGTGAAGGTGCAGGAGAGTTAAGCAAGAAGACTCAGAGTCGGGCTGTGCAGTTCAGGGGTTTTTACTTACTGATCTTCTTGTGGTCACTCTGGCCTTGAGTGACCACCCGAGCCGTGCTGCGTCCACCAGGTCCTGGACTCGGCCAACCCCCAAGCAATTCTGGAGCGTGGTCCTGAGCTCCTTTCTGACTTTCCCTTTCTACTGGCCGTTCTCACCAGGGATCCACTTATGTCCGGCTCCCTCGGGCCTCTTGGTGGTTGCACCTCTTCTGGGTTCCCTGACCCTATGCTTGGTGTGCCTTTCTAGTGGATTTGGTGAGGGTCGTGGCAGGTCCTGTCCACGACCTCCGGTTCCTGGCTAAGGTGTGCTTTTGCCTCTGGCAGCTTGGGATCCGGTACCCTTGTGTGCCAACCCTTCACCCTGCTGTTTGTATTCTGGGGTCTTGGGGTTCCTTCTTTTTCCTCTCTGGGTCCTTCTGACTCCTCTCTCTCTCTCAGACTTGGCCTTGGAGCTGGGCCCAGCCGGAACCACAACTCCCTGTCAGCCCTTCTGGCTGAGCTCTGCCGCTCTGCTCCTCTTCTCTACAAAGACTGGCTGACTGACTGACCCTGTCCTAAGATGGTGCCCACCTTATATACTCCCTCTATGTGTGAGCTCAGGTGACCAGCACCCAATGAGCTCCTAGCCTTACCCAGACTGCTCCCCCTATCTGCCCCTACACTACTGGGATGTTCCACCCCCCTCCCACTCCAGCCAGGGACAGACGCTATCGTACCTGCACATAAACTGGTGGGAGTACCGTCGATCTGTCCCCCGGAAATGGGATGTATGTAGTGTATGCAGCTTACTGAGCTCAGTTCCACACTCCATCCTTACCCGGGAGTGGAATACCACACCTCTGGCTTGAGGTGTAATACCCCTGTAGCAGCCGAGTCCTCAGGGTGCTACATCTCTGCCCCCCAATGAGGTCTAGGCCCCCAGCACCCACCAGTGATGGCTATGCCCCTCAGTGATGTCTATACCTCCACATTCATGTATATGCCTGCACTCAAGAAATCGCTGTTCGCGCCTGTGCTCTATGCTTTATCCTACTGTGGTCACAGCTGAGCGCATAAGTGCGCATGCGACCGCAGTAGGGCAAAGCATACTGCACATGCGCGAACCGCGATTTCTATTTGCAGGCGCAAGATTTCTTCCAGCAGTATGGATGACGTGAGGCGTCGTCCACATCGATTAAAGAAGGAGGATGGCGAGCAGCAGCCGGGAGGAGGGATGGAGAGGCCCAAAAAATCGCCCATCGGACCCGACCAAAAGGATTACCATGCAGCGCAGTAGAATTTAAAAAGGGTTTTGGCGGGTCTACAGGGGGAGTCAGCGGCTTGTATAAGCAGGTGCTGCATAAAGGGATAGTTTAAGATTCATATAGGACAAAACTAGTGACAGGTTCCCTTTAACTTCATAAGTCACATGCTTAGTGAAAGGAAGTGAGCAGTCTAAGGCTGCGTGCCCACTATGCGTTTTTCAAGCGTTTATGCTGCGGAATTTACGTAGCGTAAACGCTTGGTAATCCGTCCCCCATGGTCCCCAATGACAAGCCGCAATGTCAATGCCCATGCTGTGGATTTTTACGCTGCGTTTGTGCTGCGCTCAAAAGTCCGCAGCATGTCCATTAATTTTGCGGACACGCAGCGTAATCACCGACATTGACTTGCATTGGACCGCGTGATATCCGCATCACTGCATCTGTACAAGCGGATATCACGCGGTTCAATGTGCGGATGGTACCAAGGTCTGGAGGAGAGGAGATTCTCATCCAGACCTGGGTACCATTGTACCTGTAAAAAAAGAATAAAATAAAAAATACATATTCTATTTACCTTCTGACTGCCCCTGCAGTGCTTGTCCTCCTTTGCCGGCAGCTCGCGATGGACTGAAGGACCTGCGCTGACGTCATAGTCATGTGACGGCAGGTCCTAGTGCAGTGTACCGCGATCTGCCCGCAGCCTGGACGGAGCGAAGCAAGACTGCGGGGGCCATCAGAAGGTAAGTATAGATTTATTTTTTAACATTCTTACGGTCACACTATATAAATCCATGCCAGTTGCATGGATTTATATAGTGTGACCAAGTTATCAAGCACTTTCCAAGTGATGCTAAAAACGCTTGGAAAGCGCTTGTCAACCCGCATGCAGAAATGCATGTGAAAACGCTTCACATCCGCATGTCCCTGGCAGGAAAAACGCATGTATAATCTGCATGCGTTTTTTCTGCCAGGGAAATGCAGAAATGCTCAGGAAAAAATCCTGTGCATTTCTGCATCGTGGGCACATAGCCTAAGGGTCACATGATCTGTCAGTATATATGCACACCTTTTCTGAAAGGCCACAGAAGCTGCAACACCATTAAGCAAAAGGCACCACTAACCAAACAACACCATGAAAAACTCCAAATAGATATCCAAGTAAGTCAGGGACAAAGTTGTTGAGAAGTACATGTCATGGTTGGGTTATAAAAGAAATATATATATCACAATCTCTGATGACCCCGGAGCACCATCAAATCCATTACCATCAAGTGGAAAGAAATTTGTATCAGAACAAACCTGCCAAGAGAGGTCTGCCTGACAAAACTCTCAGCCTGGACGGAGAGGGCATTAATCAGAGAGGCAGCACAGAGAGCAAAGGCAATCCTGAAGGAGCTGCAGAGTTCCCAAACAGAGAATGGAGTATCTGTCCATATTAAAGGAGGTAGAAAAAAGAAGTCAGCTCATCCTGTATTAGACCATATGCACAGATCCACTGAATCACGTAGAGGAATGATCAGCAGGAAAGGGATATCCAGCAAAACGATCTCCAATAAAAACCATATTTATTAATTCATTTAAAATATTCCATATCGCCAAGATGCAGTTTTAGATCGCAGCCATCTCAAGCATGGGAGAACAGTTCAGTAGCAGACGCGTTTCGGATATTACTCCTTAGTCATTGCAATAAATATGTTTTTTTATTGGAGATCGTTTTGCTGAATATCCCTTTCCTATCTGGCCATATGACCACAATGAGCCTTGCACTTGTTGCATTTATGGAAGAATGGGCAGACTCATTTTAAGCTTTCCGAAAGACGTGGTAGATTCCCCAAATGTATAAAAGGAGGGTGTTTTGGTCAGAGGAGGCCAAAATTGAACTTTGTGGCCAACAAGGTAAACGCTAGGTCTGGTGCCAAACTAACACAGCTCATCACCCCAAGAACATCACGCCCACAGTGAAACATGCTGGTGGCAGCAGCATCATGTGGGGATGTTTTTCAGCAGCAGGGAGAGGGAAAATAGTCCGAGTCGAGGGGAAGATGGATGGTGCGAAATACATAGATATTCTTAAGCAAAACCTGTTTGTATGTCACTGATTTGAGACTGGGACGGAGGTTCCCCTTCGAACAAGGCAATGACCCAAAGCATACTTCTAAAGTAACATTTGAGTGGTTTAAGGGAAAATGTGTAAATGTTTTTGACCTTAATCCAATTGAGAATCTGTAGTCTACCTTGAAGATTGCTGTTCACAAGGAAAATCTATCTAACTTGAAGGATCTGAAATAGTTTTGCTTGAGGAATGGGCAAAAATTCTAGTGGAAAGATGTGGAAAGCTCATAGGCACTTATCCAAAGTGGCATGCAGCTGTAATTGCTGCAAAATGTAGCTTTACAAAGTACTGACTTTAGGGGGGTGAATAGTTATGCATACTGAAGTTTTTCAAAAAGTTTGTCCTATTTGTTGTTTGCTTCACAATAAAAAGAAAAATAAATGTTCACAGTTGTAAGCATGTTCTTTACATGAACTGATGCAAACCCTCAAAAAACAGAGAAATTCCATGCTGTGAGGTAGCAAAACACGAAAAATGCCAAGGGGGTTGAATACATTTGCAATCCACTGTACATCACTGAGGAGGGCTGGTGGCATATACATCACTGGAATGAGCTGGTGGGCATAGACATCACTGGGTAAAGATGGGAGGCATATATATCACTTGGGAGGGCTAGGGGTCATAGACCATCACTGGGAGGGTTGGGGGACATACACATCACTAAGTAAAGCTTAGGGGCATAGACATCACTGGGGTAGGTTGGGAGGCATATACAGTGGCTTGCAAAAGTACCCTCTTGGCATTTTCCGTGTTTTGCTACCTCACAAACTTGAATTTCACAGTTTATCTTTATTGAGGGCTTGCATCAGTTCATTTAAGGAATATGTCTACAACTGAACATTTGATTTTTGTTTTGTCAAGCAAACAACAAATAGGACAAAGTAACTAAAAATTTTAATATGCATAACTATTCACTTCCCTAAAGAAAGTACTTTGTAGGGCCTCCTTTTGTGGCAATCACAGCTGCAAATCGTTTTGGATAAGACTATATGAGCTTTCCACAGCTGGCCACTTGGATTTTTGCACATTCCTCAAGGAAAAACTGCTTTAGCTCCTTCAAGTTAGATAGATAGTTTCCTCTGGTGAACAGGAATCTTCAAGTCCGACAACAGATTCTCAGTTGAATTAAGGTGTGGGCTTTGAATAGGCCACCCCAAAACACATACACATTTTCCCTTAATCCACTCAAGTGTTACTTGAGCAGTATGCTTTGGACCATTGCCTTGTCATTGTCTGTGAACCTCCATCCCAGTCTCAAATCACTGACAGAATTAAACAGTTTTTGCTCAAGAATATTTCACACCATCCATCTTCTCAACTCGGACCATTTGCCCTTTCTCTGCTGCATAAAAACATCCCCACAGCATAATGCTGCCACCACCATGCTTCACTGCGGGGATGGTGTTCTAGGGGTGATGAGCTGTGTTGGTTTGGCCCTAGACATAGCATTTACCTTGTGGGCCAAAAAGTTCAGTTTTGGTCTCATCTAAACCAGCACCTTCCTCCATACATTTGAGGATTCTTCCACATGTCTTTTGGCAAACTCAAAATGAGCCTTACAGTTTTTGTTTGCAAGTAAATGCTTTTTTTTTCTGGCCACTTTTCCATAATCGCCACGTCTATGGAGCGTACAGTGTGAAGATCTGAAGTTGTGGATTGTAAATAATCACCTAGGCAGGTTAGCAATGCAACATTATTTTATTCCTTACATCAAGGTTTTACAACTCCAGGTAAATGGCCAAAATACAAATGTCTCTGTCAACAAGATCCCCTCACTGGGACGGTAATTCTATTGCCTTTGTTCCAGGCTATACTCACTTTCTCCCAACTTTTGGTTGTCCCAGAGATTTCGTATCCCCAGCCAGTATGGTCTGTATTCACATTCCACGATCCTCTAGAAGACCGATAAAACGATGGAAGCACAGGTATCCAGTGGCAACAGTCCTTTAAAAGAGTTTAATCCAAATTAAAGATCCCACAACTGTAACATGTTTATGCAGTCCAGTAGGTAACTGATCTCCAAAACTCCATAGGCCTTCAATACAGGATGTTAGCCTAGATCCGCTCCCTCCGATGTCATTCTACCAACTCTCTGACTAAAACATGTGGCTTCTCTTTTTTACCTCCCTGGGATCAGCCCCCTGAATGGGCAGAAGTGTTCCACCCCTTCCCTTTAGACATTTGCTTTTTAGCTGCAAGAATGAAAAATCTTTCAGAAGCCCATCACTGGTGACTACATGTGAGACCCCCTGCGATGACTGCTCCTCTGAGACTACTATCCCCATGCGCACAATGGGCCTAGTGGCTGAGAGAACAATGGCTTAAAGAAGATGTCCAGTACTTTATCCCCCCCCCCCCCAATGTATCCCCCCAGGCCACCTAAGACTTGTTGCAAGCACCTTCTGTTGCTGATAATGCCTGTGAGCGGCGCTATCGGTGGCCGCTCACAGGCATCACTTGACCCCGCTCTGACGTCACAACAAGTGAGGCAAAACTCAGCCTCAAGACCCCCGGCTGCTGCCAGCACTTGTCGTGACATCAGCAGATGTCAGCGCCGGCTGCAGCCGGGGGTCACGTGAAGCCTGTGAGCGGCCAGTGATAGTGCCGCTCACAGGCATTATCAGCAACAGAAGGTATTTACAATAAGTCTTAGGGGCGCCGGGGTGATACATGGTGGGAGCGATATAAAGTAGTGGACAACCCCTTTAAGGTCCCCTGAGATACTAACGAGATTAAAGAAATGTTGGACACTTTATAACTGAAATTAGTGCACATAAACTAACGAGCAAGCAGAACATTAATAAAACACAGCCAGCAAATCTCTAATAAAAGACAATAATAAGATCGAAATAACCGGTGTTCCGTGCTGGAAAAAGTCTGCGTCTCAGAGCCGTGGACGTTGCTCCATGTGCATTGGTTTAATAGTCTTTAGAACAAGGCTAGCTCCTCACATACAGCTTATAGTGGTCTTATGGGCAGATACTCTGCTTGGGAACTCAGCAGCTCCTTCAGAGTTACTTTTGGTCTCTGTGCTGCCTCTCTGATTAATGCCCTCCTTTACCGGATTGAGAGTTTTGCTTGGCGGCCCCCTCTTGGCAGGATCTTGTATCATGCTCTTTGAAGATACTTTATTTGATAGTGCTCCAGAGGTCATCAGAGATTGGGATATTTCTTTTATAACTCAACCCTGACTTGTACTTCTCAACAGCTTTGCCTCTGTGTGAGCTCCATAGTCTTCATAGTGTTGTTTAGTTAGTGATGCTTCTTGCTTGATGTTGTTGCAGCCTCTGTGGCCTTTCAGAAAAGGTGTGTATATACTGACAGACAATATGACACTTAGATTGCACACAGGTGGACTTCCTTTCACTTAGCATGTGACTTAAGAAGATAATTGCCTGCACCCCAAATTTTTAGGAAAAATATATAGAAAAAAGTCAGCTCACCCATCTCAGAAGTTCCACGCCCCAAAAAAAGCAGTGTCACAGGGAGAAATACCAGTAGAAAGAAGTAATTCCTGCTTCTTAAAAACACTTTTAATGAAAATGCATTGAACACGTGTTGTTCGGCGTATTAAGTCATATACTGACTAAATACTTGATCAAGCATCACCAATCCTGAACAGAAATTTTTTTTTAAAAGAAGCACTTATGTTAGCAATAAAAACAATGGTGAAACAAAATACAATAAAAGAAAAAAAAAATTATTCGTAAGGCTAGATAAGATCATGTCTCAAGTTCATACCCAGAGGAAACCTAGTATTTAGTTCATAGATCCACCAGGATTCTCTGTGTAATAATTTCCTATGGTGATTCTGGCCCCTAAGAGGCTTTTTAAGAAATACTATCCCTGTAACCACACAAGAGGAAATAATCCCATTATGTTCGGTGGAAAAATGATTAATCGCCACAGAACATTTAGCATCTAATTCTAACTTTCAAGGAGTTGGAGGTACAACCCACATATTGGCAATCACATGTCTTACACATGATCAAATATTCCGTCATGATGTGCGATACTCTCCAGACCGCTGTGTCTAATCC